>NW_027468587.1:11715529-11740529 GCF_046254945.1 Alosa pseudoharengus | reverse complement strand
ATAAGGAAATGCAACGACTGCACAAGCAGCTTTCTTTACAAATGCAAAAAAGGTAAAAATACTTTGATTTGTCTTTAGGGACCATCTCCACAGTAGCATAGAAGTGTAATGACATTTTGAGCCTAATCCGTGGGCAATTTACTTTAACATAGTAAGATAGCTATTCAGATTAAGATAGTTTTGGTCCTCATCAAAAGGACCCAAACTACTGGTTAGCGCTTCGGGCTCGTAACCGGAGGGTTGCTGGTTCGAACCCTGACCAGTAGGCACAGCTGAAGAGCCCTTGAGCAAGGCACCTAACCCCTCACTGCTCCCCGAGCGCCGCTGTTGTTGCAGGCAGCTCACTGTGTCGGGATTAGTGTGTGCTTCACCTCACTGTGTGTTCACTGTGTGCTGAGTGTGTTTCACTAATTCACGGATTGGGATAAATGCAGAGACCAAATTTCCCTCACGGGATCAAAAGAGTATATATACTTATACTTATATTTTTGTTACTATTCAAAAATAGATCTTAGGTTGTTATACAATATATCTGGTTTCCTCACTGCAGCCATGCTATACAGCAATTTCACACATTTTGGATATGTTTTTTTATACTAATACTGTTGATTTCATCTTCAATTTATATGTATATCACATGTACCATATATATGACCACATATATGGTCATAAAACGGACAGCCAAACACACCTGTCATACCCACCAGTCATCCAGATTAAACACGACATCAATCTGATGTTCAAGCTGGGACCATTCAGTGAAGATAATGCTTCTTTAATTATCAAATAAAGCAATAAGAAATACCTCAGACTTGATCCCGAAGGCACTGAAGCAGCAAACCCGAGAAAATAGCCAAAGCAGATCTGTCGAGCGACAGAGGTGTTGTTGATGACCTCTGGAGTGACCCACACAAGCTTCACCACTAATCTGACACTTTTCAGCAGGTCTGGGCCCAGCACTTAAGAAGGTGCAGAGGGCAACTCCTAAATCACCCTCAGCAGATATCCTGATACCCAGATACCTCCATCAGTTAACACACACACACACACACACACACACACACACACACACACACACACACACACACACACACACACACACTACTGAGCAGAGATTGAGGGGAGATATAGACTAGAGATAATTAGAGACAAGCCCACACACTCTTTCTCTGCCAGTTAACTAAAGGTACAGAAGTATTACAATCCCAGGGGGCGCTGTGGAGCAACTGGCTACAGCACCCGTACCACATTTGGGTCCATGTGCCCAACTCTCTCTCCCACTCACAATACTGTCACTTTCTTCACTGTCCTAACCAATTAAAAGCCCAAAAAATAGAGTATGACAATCTGAAGGAGACATTGTGTTACACTTAAACCCAGCATCCAGTATTATAAGCATGTTTATAAATGTTTATAACATATTCATAATGCAGTATAGCAACTCATTAGCCTGACGAGCCAGACTCACATTAAAATGTAGGGTCTGGGGACTCACTGTTCGCAGTGCTTAGTCCGAGGGGCGGGATAATCGGTTGTCTTTCAAATTCCCTCTGCCCGCAATAGGATAGCGCTACAACTCATGAGTCCCATGTGTTTTCCCTCCAGCGGAGCTAGTTGGCTAGTTCAAACTTTTGCCAACTTAAAAAAAGCTTAACTCCGCAACATCCATCTTCTTTGTTCTCAGGTAGCAGGGAATTCACCCCGAACCGTTTCAACTCTGCCATCAATCATTATGTTAAGCCCGCCTAACGACTCTATACACGATGTGATTGGCCCTATCGAAGTTTCATTTTTCCAGCTCGCAAGCCAACAGAGAGTTGCTAGACTAGACCGGGCAGCAAATTAAATTTGCTGCCGCTAGGGTGCGTCGAGATTTCTAGGCTAGCAACTCATATAAGTCTATAGAATTTTCTATAAACAATCATAAACAATCATATCATGTCAATCATAGCATATTTTGATAAACAACCATTATTAGCTCGTATGAATCTGAGTCATTCAGTGTGTGCACAGACACAAACACAGTTCATATATGCTTCTCCGTGTGCTCATGTGTGGGGTTGGTGTGTGGGGTTGGTGTGTGGGGTTGGTGTGTGCATATGTTTTTGTTCTGTGTCTTTTTTTATATGCTTATGCCTCATAGAGTACATGGTTGCTGATGTCCCTGATGATGGAAGACATTTTAATGTCCATAAGGCAGAAGATCATAGAACAGACATTGACCTCATTCACATCCTATGGAACCAGCTGGAGGAGGAAGAAGGAGATAGAAAATGAAGTTGAAGAAGATGAAGAAGTTCCCCATAAAATGAAGAACAACTGGAAATCAGGAAGAAAGAAAGAAGAAAGACAAAACATGGAGGAGGATGAAATTATGGCTAAGGAGTAGCCAGCAACAAAGAATGTGTGTGTGTGTGTGTGTGTGTGTGTGTGTGTGTGTGTGTGCAAGGCCCTTGAGGTGTTTCTGGTGTCCTGATTTAAGTGAGGTGTTTACACAGGAAGCTATGCCTCAGGCCTGGACGCCTCTGCACCATGCAGCCTCCGCCTGATCCCCACCTCAGCTTAGCCAGAAAGAAGGAGAGAGAGAGAGAGAGAGAGATAGATAGAGCGAGAGAGAGAGAGAGAGAGAGAGAGAGAGAGAAAGAAAGAGACAGACATCTCACAAAGGAGTATCTAATGAAAAGAGTGTGTAGTCTGTGTGTACAGCCTGGTCCAATTCGGCATCTGGACTCAACATTGAGGAGGCTCAATAAAAGAGGCAGGAAGCAGCGATTTCCTCTGCCAGCACAGCAGTCCAGTGTATTACCGGCCCGTGCCAGGAGGCTGCCGAGACTCAAACGGAGCCAGGCCACATCTGTGCCAGAACAGGCCCAGAGCTATCCAGTATTTCCAATTCAACCCCGTGCCGCGCAACAATTCAACCCCATGCAGCGTTATATACACTCCCACCGAGCCAGGAAAAACATAAAAGAACATATGGAGAGAGCACTGAAGCCATCTAAACATAGACACTTTGTTCTTAATCTTTTGCAAGAGAAACACAGAGAGAGAGAGAGATGTCTGTAACCTGCTGCAGTTTGGAAGCAAGGCTGATTTGTGTGCCCTGGAGAGCTTTCAGCTTTCATAAAAAAAAAAAAAACCTCTGGAGCAGATTCTGTTGGCTCTGACTGCAGGACGCACCAGCTACTAGCTCCATATATCTCTCCCCACTTTTATTTATGAGCTTCTCAAGATAGGATGGAAGTACGCAGCGAAGGAAGAGGGCAGTCACCTTACCCGGCCTCAAACTCACAATGCACCAAGCGTGCACCCTGATCGTGGCCACATACTCCTGCTTTGCCCTGTATCACAGAGGGCCATGTAGTGGAGTAGTGGACCCTACAAGACTGAAACTCAGCCCAGATCACTGTTGTAGGTTTGAATATGGCAAAGGATAAAAATTCATGGACTGTACTAGATCTCGTTGTAATACATCATGCTGTACACAATTGTGTATAGCTGTAGTATCATGTAAATAAAAGTCAATATTATGCACTATTAAACTAAAGACAGATATTACATCAGAGGGTTTGTGACACCACATTGAGGGTTCAGATGCTGACCACAGATTGGTTATCGCACAGAAAAAACCTGAAGGGAGGTACTTGGAACAGGTATGTTCTTTGTCTTCTTTTTTTTCTTTTCTCTTATGCTGGTGTTTGTGGAGCAGTGCAAAGCAAGTGAGAAAAGCCCAGCCTTCCTCTAACACACACACACACACACACACACACACACACACACACACACACACACACACACACACACACATATACACACACCCCTGTGGCCCCAGATGGAGGAAGTGAGCCTGAGCCATGTCCCACACTGAACTCATCACTGCCTGATCCTTTATGGCTCCGTCAGCTGCTTCCTGTTTCCTGTGTAAGGTACGCCGGCCCAAGCACCCGTCTCAGATTACATCAGAAGAAGAAGAAGAAGAAGAAGAAGAAGAAGAAGAAGAAGAAATAATGAGGAAATGGGGGAAATGGGGGAATTTCTCAGGCCACAGATAAATCTCCCCCTCCCTCCCTCCCTCCTTCCATCCTCACCCTTTCAACTCTCTTTATCCCTGATATAGAGGCTGAGAGAGGGGCGAGGGCTCTCACCTCAGCGCAGCGGAAGTTCATTTTTATTTCTCTCCTTTCTTCCAGCGTGGCACTGATGTGCCGCAAGGTCAGGGCTGTAGGCCCAGCAGGCCCCCGCGCCTCACATCCTCTGCCTGGGCTAAGCTAGCTTGGCCTCCGGGCGACAGGAGGAGTGGAGCGGAGGCAAGGAGATTAAGGGGAGCGCGGAGGGACAAAAAAGGGAGGGGGGGGGGGTTGGGGTGTGACACGTTTGACGCCTTGAAGAGGAGCCACGCCGCATGGCTAATGCCACAAACACTCAGACACCAGCGAGAGCCAGAGAGACTGGAGGCTCAATAGCTTGACTAACCACTGGCTATTAACAGCAGGACACAGGGAGGCAGAACCACTGGATGTTTCTGAGGTGTTAAGTGATGGAAATCCCCAAGTCCTTTATAGAAGCGTCTGGTGTGTCTTATCGTTGTGCTGCAGCACCACGGCCCTGTTTAATGCAGCGCTGGACAACAAAGTGACACAGTGACAACTCAACCAACTTTCCTTGAAAGGGCCCGGGTGCTGCACAACAGCCAACCACTGTGAGGAAAAAAATAAATATGTAAATAAATAAATAAATACATGAATAAATAAATACACAAATAAATAAACAGTTTTAAAAATGAGAACGCCCAGAGGCCTTGACACTAAATCCCTGGCTGGCTATCCACAGCGGCTAACGTAGAACATAATTAGCACCTTAAGATGGTTCCAGACAAGGCGGGCGCGCCAGCCAGCCCTCGCGGACGGGAGTGGACGGGAGTGGACGGATCGCGACTGCTGTTGGCCGCCGGCATGTTTGTACAGCTGAGTCGCTAGCACACTGATCCTCACGCTCACATTCCATTCTGCACACATCACGCAAAGACGACTGGCCGGCAGGCCGTCTGTCCCCTACTGACGTCCACAGAGAGAGAGAGAGAGAGAGAGAGATTTCAGTTCCGCAGTCCACCTCCTCCTCCTCCGCCTCTTCATCTTCTACTTCTTCTCCTCCTCTTCTTCTTCTCCTCCTTTGCCGTGACCTAGAAGATGTCTGCGGTGGCGGGAGGAGCTCGCGCAGATCCAGGATTACGGCTGTGGAACGTCTGCGTGCTAAACTTCAGATTGGGTAGTGCAAACTAATGCGGTTCTGCGGTTCTCAAGAGGCCCCTGCTCACACAGCAGCGAGAGGAGGAACATTCAGAGCCTGCAACGTCATAGGCCCAGCAGGAGCATAGGGGACTCTTATCCTAGCCGTTAATACCAGTAATCAGAGAAGCAGCACATGTTGCTCCAGTATCCTCCAAAGTGAGATCGAGTGAGACATTAAAGCCAAACTAACATGAGCGATTCGAAATGTAACAAGAACATGTGTTGTACATATACAGTCACTTATGAAGGCTTCTAAACCCATCGTGTTGCGTTTCATTTTCATACTGACACACACACACACACACACACACACACACACATACACACGCATACATAAACACGTATACGAACATAGGAACACGGTCATTTATATTAAATTATCTAGCTAATTTTCTTCTTTGTGAGTTTTGCACACACACCCGCTGTGTTCACCTTTTCCTCACCTTTTCCCCCCAAAATAATACACACAAAAAAGCATCATTGTCGTTGATGTATGACTACACTAGACTCCTACTAATATGAGTGTGATTTATCCTCGGTCAGCTCTGGTTGAAGGAGGCTCAGCATCCACCGTCCACTAATCTAAAGAAAACAGTGGCGGATATCACAGCAGGACAAACTCTGGAGCCGGATCCAAAGCTAATTCTTCAGCTCCTCTCCGGGTTACAGGGGGATGATTCAGGACCATTAGGAGGCATTCGCGGCCTCGCAGACGGCTTTTATGGCATATTAGGTTCCCTCTCTATTTACAGAAGTTTAGGGGAGATATGTGTTACCCATATTTTCCGTCGGGCTGAGGTGGTGTGCTCTCGCCTGGACAGGCTCCTCTTGCACTCTCAAGAGTGACATTAAGCCTGTGTCTACAGTGAGAGCAACAGCGTTAGAAAGGCAGGCTCAGGGCTTTAAGTCTGCTTATTGATTTACCTCCAGCCCTTAACGTGCGTGTCTGTTTTAAGTACTTGCTTTATCAGGGTAATGATTTGTGAGGCATGCTTGCACAGCTTTAAATGACTGCTTTGGTAAATAAAAGAGATAACCATTAAAGAACACGTGAGGTGCAAACCTTTACTGCAGGACCTGTCTCTATAAAGGGTACTACATACTCGCCACTCCCGACCGGTAGCGCGACAATGTGACGTCAAAATTGCGTCATTTCCTCTCTCGCACGAGAAATTTCAGCCTCGCGCAGACAGGTCGTGCACAGGAGATTTTTTTTTCAGATGCGCGCGACAAGCAGGATGAGCTTGACGCCAAGATCAGGGAGCATGCGTGCCTACAAACATATAGCCTAGCCCACATATTAAATAAACACGATGTTTGAATAGTCAGTTTGAGAAGAGAGGGAAATTAATCTAGCTAGGTTACCAACGAGAGTTTGTGATTTTTAAATAGTTTGCTGGATAAGTTAATGAAGCTACCAGAGAGAGATGTAACACAGGGAATTAAGATTAAAGAACTAGGACCCAGGGACATGCCAATAATCCAGCAAAAGGTAAACAAGATATGTATTCTCAACCAAAGGATATCTAAGACCCGAAAAAAAATCTCTTTCCACCTTAGGAAATTAGGCTACACAAACTCATCTCTCAGCACCAGCCAGCTAGCTAAAATTTCCCTCGGGATGAATAAAGTATCTATCTATCTAGCTATCTATCTAGCTGCACACACTTTGGAAACTAGATGGTAATGATGGTAGTTGTGAATAGCAGCAACCGAAGTCTGAAGTATCATCACAGAGGGTAGTTTTTACTGATATTGAGGCCAATGCCAATTCAGGAGAATATTGCAACTAGTGTCGCAACCACCACGCGCGAGTATAAATGGTTACGGCGCTCCTGTGACGTCACATTGTCGCGCTACCGGTCAGGAGTGGCGACTGGCGAGTATGTTGAAGGTTTTAGAGTCTCCTGTGTGAGGTGCAAACCTTTACTGCAGGACCTGCCTCTGTTAGAGTCTCCTGTGTGAGGTGCAAACCTTTACTGCAGGACCTGCCTCTGTTAGAGTCTCCTGTGTGAGGTGCAAACCTTTACTTTACTTTACTTTACTTGGACCGGTCTCTTTTGCCTGAGTGGCTCCACCACCTCCACAGGAAATGACCTCAGCAGGAGGTCACATCTACAGGAAGAAACATCTTCATTTCTGTACTCGGTAATATTTCTACTCCATCTCCGTATCACTGTATTTCCTGCTTTGGTCCAGTATGCAGTTGGATGTCTCCTTAAAGAGGAAATGCCATCACTATCTTGCTTTCAGTATTGATGACTGCCATGCATCTTCATGTAGAATGTCAATAGTCACTTCCTGATGTTAGCAGTGTGTTGTCATTACCTGTCAGTCAGCTGCATCAACAAAAGATGTTCTATATACTCTAAAAGCAAAACACACTTTTACATCTATACTACAGTTATTTGTGATTCATCTGTGCCCTATACATTCTGTCTACCCGTTCACCAACCTGTCTTCTTTCCATAATTCAATATTTATGAATATATTTTGACTATATACTATACACTGCCTCTTAAAAAAAGCAGATCTGTGTAGGAAGCATGTGCTGTGCCTGTATCCATACATGGACCCACTGACAGCCTGGAACTCAGTTGCCCTGGCAGCCCTCTCATGGTGAATAAGAATGATGGCTGTCAGCTCTGGGTTGGGAAAGGATGGGAGTGTGTGTGTGTGTGTGTGTGTGTGTGTGTGTTTGGGGGGGGGGGCCTGACAGGGGCACCTGCAGTAGAGGGGAAGAGGGGGGGTCTCTGCAGAGTAATGGGTAAAAATAGTCTTTCATGTCAAGTCAGATGTCCCGGGGCAGGATAAGGATCGCTGCAAGCGTGTTTGACTAGTCTGCCCATGGCCCCGGGAAAGACTGCGGGCTAAATCCGCTGCCTTGACCCTGGCATCTCCAACAGCTGATGCAGGACACGATTACCACGTCTGGGAGCATGAGTGGAGTTTAGATTCTAGAGTGAGGCTCACACACACCACCAAATATATATATATATATATATATATATACACACATTACAACATTCTTCTTTTATGATTGTAAGGATTTTATGATTACACACAAGAGATATGCAGATGCAGCCTTTATTACATGACCAATGCTCTTACCAGGGTAACAACATTATTAAGCAGTGTTGCAACCTGGCTAGTTATAGACGACAAAACACTGAGCATATAAACCTCACTTAAATCAAATGAAATATAAATAGCTGAGACAGTTTGGAATATAGGGTTAAAAGTAACACATTATATAGTGTCTGTTTGCTATTAAACATTAATAATTACTGTTTATATATGGTTACAATGTAATTAAGGCTTTGTCAAATGCGAATGTACCTGCACTTGCACATTGATCATGTACTAATGAATACAGTATACTGTTCTTAATTCTATGAACATCTATGAATAGCATGTGTATTTTGAACATGCTAACTCCCAACATAACGTACATTTCTTGGTTGTATACTCTACAGTACATTCATTGATTGAAGTGTTTAAATCAGCTACAATTCATAAATGCAAAAAAATAAGTTTGTGATTGGCATGCATTACAAATTCATCAATTTCACTGTGCTGAGGATTGCATGTGCTTTGGCACTTAGCTGCAAAGTGAAAAATGATATTCTCCCAGTCGAAATGAGAAAGAGCTCAGTGGTCTAGCAGCTGGGTGCATGTTTTTCAAAGCATGAAGAACAGACTAAGGAGTTCTCTCTCCTGAATAATCCCAGCTCCTGCCGCGCTAACTTGAATATTGATGGAGTGGAATGGCGAAGATAACAGAGCCAACCAACAACTTACAGCCTCACTCTCCCTCCTTCTCTCTCTCTCTCCCTCTCTCTCTTTCACTTTCTCTCTCTATCGCTTTCTCGCTAAAAGGATTTGAGGCAATAAAGACATTTTCAAACCAATGGCGAAGTCAAGCAAGTCTGACAGAAATTAGGATCAAACAACATTAAAAGACTAGGCTACACTGCCTTCTCGCTATAGTCTCCCAGTGAACAGAGACGACAGGCACGCCGTGTCGACGCCAGGGAGAGGAATGGAGTTAGCTGTCAGGCTGTTCATTAAGTGTGTGTTTGTCTATTTATCTTTAATGAGTGCAGGAGATCCCAAACAGTCTTTGGAGGGCCACTGTTTACACTCTTATTACCTGATTGTGGGCATTGCATTTGAATGCAGCGTTGACACAAAGGCCCATCCAACTCTTAAAGGCAGAAAGCACACATAGCAGATATATCAACAGTTTGCAGGCATTTAAATAACAAACCATTAATTAAAGAGGGTACCTCTAGTTATTCAATTTATTATCTACTTTTAGAGTGATTCTTTGAAGCAGTTACAGCACATTTTACTACCATCAGGGTCTCAGGCTTGGGTTCAAGTGTCATAATCACCATCATCATAACAATAGTCATCATCAACAATATTAACATTATTCTTTTCTATTTTCAATATTTTCATGGAATCTCCATGTTTATCAACATAATATTTGTAAAAAAAGAAAAAAAAACTCAATCTACCTATGTCACCTATATCGCTTTTCAACAATACAAAGTGTTACAGAGAATTACAAAATAATGCTGCTATACCTGCTAAACATACAGTGTGTTTCAGCAGTGCAACATGCTATGTTTATCATAATGTGGACTTGATGTATGTCCTAAGGTCCTTTATCAAGCATTAAAATGCCATTGTATGCATCATTCCACCATCCATTTTGTTTATAGTAGTGATGCCAACACACTTCAGCACTTCCTACAGCGTCTTTCAGTTGGCTCATCATTCTGACTGCATCCACCTAGACAGGCCCGACTGATTGTGTCATTGTCATATGGGGTTGAGTGACCGCCAGTCTAATGCTCCTGGATGGTGTGTTCTCTCTCTCTCACCTTCTCTCTCTTTCCCTCTCCCTCTCTCTCTCTCTCTCTCTCTGTCTGTCTGGAGAGGCGGGCGGAAGCAGAGCGAAGCTTCAGGGCGGCGACAGGGGAGAGAATAGTTTGCTTCTTGGGTTACCCTAATGAAATATTGATGGGAGTTGAGGGGTAGGGGTGGGGTATAATTGCAGCTTCCTGTTGCAGTGGGACATCTCTGTCACTTTGGGTCCCTGGCAGCCAGTTTGTGGCCTAATTTAATCCGACTCTGAATGAGTCAATATCACAGGGAAAATGTGAATTTACCACGCGCAGCAAACCAAATACCCACCGACAGGAAATCATTTCTTTGAATCACAGTCTCATTAATATTTAATAATGCCTGTCAGATTCAGCTAATGTGTCCTTTTTAATGTGTAGGCGCGGTGTGTTCCTTCCTAGGGCTCCAGACTCAGCTGAATCAGGACTATTTCCCTGTGAAGTCTCACTCGAATGGCAGTTTTAATATGTTGTTTAAACAGTGGGGAATGGATAATATATTTGCACAGCTGCAAATTACCACAAATAATTGGTGAAATAGTAGATAACAGAAAGACATCTCACTTCATAATTTTAACAGATATATGAACTCTCTCCCCCTCTCTGTCCCTCTCTCTCTCTCTCTCTCACATACACATACAGAATGAGAAAGGGAGGGGGTGTTTCATATATAATAAATACATACACACCCGACTTCAGTTTTTTTTAAAGCGTATGATGCCTACCTGCCATGGTAGACTCCCATTGCGTTCCCATCAGCCTCCTCCATCACCATGGCACCCACGCCACTGCTGCCCCTCACAGCTCTTATCAGACCCCCACAGATCAGCCTCATCACCATGACAATCACCATGACAACATGCTTAATTACACATTATGGACCCCCTCATCTCCCCCACCTCAATGCAGGTCCCGTGGGAGCCTGACGGGGGCGCTATAGAGATTTTGTTTGGAGGGGAGAGGGGAGGGGGGGTCTTGAGAGGCAGGGGGTGATTCACAAAGCCTTTTGTTCCATGTGGAAAGTCAGACAAGAAGGAGGAGATCCATTGCAGAGATAAGGAGCATCTTGTCAACGCTGCTCCCACACTTGCTTACACTGATTTATTAAAGCCGTTGATTATTTATGCGGGCATGAACGCTAATTCGAGTTTACAATGATAAGAGCTGCTCAGACGTAGTAGGTGGCCTCTGATGCCTGAGGGTATGTGCGTATGTGTATGTGTTTGTGTTTGTGTGTGTGTGTGTGTGTGTGTGTGTGTGTGTGTGTATTTATACACTGCAAAAAATGAATTCTAACCAAGTGTTATTGATCTTATATTAAGATTAAAAAATCTATTTGGTATTGTTTTTAGTATGAAAAGACTTACCTAGCGCCCTCTCAAAAGATCATTTTGACTTAATTTAAGAAGACTTTAACTTATTTTAAGGAGTCTTATCAAGACAAATTTGCTCAACGCACTGGCAGACAAATTTACTTGTTTTTAGGACAAATTTGCTTAACGCACTGGCAGACAAATTTGCTTGTTTTCAAGATGAGATGTCTTAAAATAAGTCAATTTTTTTTTTAAATTAAGTCAAATGATTTCACAAGAAAGCGCTAGGTAAGTCTCTTTATACTGAAAACAATACCAACTAGTTTTTTTTACTTGATATAAGATTAATAACACTTGGTTAGATTTTGATAGATAAGCAGTTTTTGCAGTGTATGTGTTTATGCTTGTGCATACAGGCAATGTACATATGTTTGGTTTTTATGTCTCTCTCTCTCTTTCTCTCTCTCTTTCACACACACACACGCACACACACACACACACACACACACACACACACACACTCCTTCTCACTAAAATTATTTGAGACAATGTGTGTGTTTGTGTGTGTGTATATACAATGTAAATAGAAAGAGTTCTTCATCACAAAACACCTCTTCCCTGTCACAGTATTAGTTAAACAGAAAATGACTGTCTACTCTACGAAAACACATTATATGCAACCATTTAATTTCACTCACAGTAACTCTCCACACTGCACATACAGGAAGTGTATATTGTATTAGCATATTTCTGGAACGGGGTGTCCAGGCTTTGGCGTTCTTTGAACATCTGTATGATGAGAACCTAGCACTGTCTAGCTCACTGCTAATTACTACATTAAGACGTCACCGCAAGTCTACCGTCTAGACCACCCTGGAACAGTGCATTATGCTCCACTGCGGAGCCCATCACTTTATTGTAATGAATGCCAACCATCTTGAAAGGCCTGGGCAGTAGTTAGTCAGAGTACACTGTTTGGACCCGTCAGAGTGTATTTGTTAGGGAATTGACTAAATTCTTTAATGCTGCTTTTTTTGTGAATGCAGTTTCTTTTTTTTCCCCATTGCTTTCATCCCCAGCTCTCTCTCTCTTTCTTTCTTTCTCTCACTCTCTCTCAGTCTACTTTCTCTTCAGAAATGAAAGCTATGGTTCTGAATTGCTTCTCTAACTAACTTTGACAACCTGCAAATTTATGCTGTCGTATAAACATCCTCAAACAGAGCAGACAGGCTGCATGGCAACAGTCTGATGTTGTGATGCTTTCTAAGTTCTCACTGCATAGCTATATCAGGGTGTAGGGGAAAACATTGTAGAGAAATATTAAAAAATACAGTAGCACATCAAAATTCAGGTTAATCTATTGATCTGCTGGTTACTGAGGATGGCAATATTAATGCTAAGTTGCTCTTCATATCAAAGTAAATGGTTTGTCAAAACTGTCACAGCCGTGAGATGTTGGTGTAATAAGTATTGGTTTCCTGGGAAAGAAATGTCTTATGTATTTGAAACAGTAAACCTAACTAAGTCCAAAACATATTTATTTTTTCTTAAGTTATTTTGAGAAAGTTCCGACAATAAATATTTTTCCTTGTTTTGTTTGATGGCCATCTCTCTTCTACACACACACACACACACACACACACATACACGAAAATAAAATGACAGAAATGTTCATCCAGGCGGGAAAAAATGAGAAAAAAAATCTTATCAACAACAAATAAACACTGTCTTACCCCCTGCTATCTAACCATAAACACGGAAGTCGCAGCTAATCTTGTAAAGGCAACCTTTAAAACGCAGCTCTCGGGCTCGGACGGAGGGCATAGGGAGAGAGGAAGAGGAGGAGAAGAGAGTGGAGGAGAGAGAGAAGAGAGTGGAGGAGAGAGAGAAAAGAAGAGAGGAGATGGGCAGCAGAAGCTTCCCATCGCCGCCTCAGTCCCCACCCCAGTGTAAGGTTAGAAGAGTATCGTAATCCTCTCTCTGAGCTAGTGTGCGCGAGATGATGACTAAATTTCTAGTGTCTTATCAGTGTCTGGCAGGCTGGAGGGGGTTGAGGTGGGGGGTGGAGGTTGGGGGGTGGGGGTTGGGGTGGTGGGGGGGGGGGGTTCTAAGGACGCAGCGCATGAAAAGTGCGGATGAGATGATCAGATTAGTTGCTATTGGATTTTGTTGGTGTTTTTTTTTTTCAATCTGAGAGGCGCAGGCGTCGTTCAAAATGGCCCCATAGAAATGCAAAGCCTCCACCGATCCCATTCACTCTGCTCGCGCCAGGCCTTTAATTAGGAGAGAGAGCCGCTGAAGGCACTGTGTGTGTGTGTGTGTGTGTGTGTGTGTGTGTGTGTGTGTGTGTGTGCGTGTGTGTATGTGACTACTGTATGTTTGTAACAAGAGTGTTTAGGTCTTGTATTCAACAGTACAGCTGGCATCCTGAAAATAAGTGAGTACAGTATGACTTGAAATAAGTGAGTACAGTATGACTTGACCAGCTGTGTATATTACCAGCAGGAATGTATTTGAACAGTAAACCAATGTGACTATTAGGTGTGTGAGTGTGTGTGTGTTACGACAGCATGCATGGGTTTTGAACAGAGATATGTGTTCTCAGTAGCCTACACTCCAGAGCAGATATATGGGCCCAGTTTAAATTGTTGTGAGGGGAGATGTAGGCTATGTTGCTTTTGGCGCCAAAAGATGATTCTTTTATACCTCTTTTCACTCACTTTTACCAAGGGTGCCAATAAATATAAAGAGCGTTGTAAGTTGCGATTTACAAAGAACCAGTCAATATTTGTGAGACCAGTAAATTAGATGTCTGGCTAGACATCTGTAGGTCAGATGTTGAAGTATATTGATAAACCGGTCTAGGTGATCAGTCAATCAATGTGTGACCAATAGATATATGCATGAACATTTAGCGAGGAGAAATTTGGATGTAACTGCTACGGAGGGTCAGTATGTGATCTGTGTGTGTGTGTGTGTGTGTGTGTGTGTGTGTGTGTGTGTGATGAATAACTGTGTTCGGAGAGGATGATCAGTGCTCCCTGGAGCGCTACTCCATCGATAGGACTCCATCATTGGTCAGAGCTTTGGGAGCTGACATTGACCAGTGTGTGTGTGTGTGTGTGTGTGTGTGTGAGAGAGAGAGAGAGAGAGAGAGAGAGAGAGAGAGAGAGGGAGAGAGAGAGTCTCTACATAAGTGAGTGTATGTGTGAGTTTAGTCTGTGCTTGTGTGTGTGTGTGTGTGTGTGTGTGTGTGTGTGTGTGTGTGTGTGTGTGTGTGTGCTTTTGTGTGTGAGTGAGTGTGTGTGTGTGTGTGTGTGTGTGTGTGTGTGTGTGGTACAGTGCTGAAATCCACTGGGTCCTCTTCACCTTCAGCAGTTCTACAGGGAGTGGACCATGTGGCCAGGCTGATAACAGAGCCCTTGAGAAAGGTTATTTCTGTCACCTTTAAAAGAGCTAGGATTTCCATTGGAACACTGACATCAACCTATGAAATGATTAGTAATGCCTTATTAGAATATCATCATTACTTGTAACACTGACATGTTAAAATTATTCTATATTTTTATATGGTTCATACCATGAATATATGACAAAAGAATAGAACAGATATTCCATACACATTTAGTCAGGAAAGAAATCCAGTTATTATTAAAATTCCCACTGTAAACTCAAATTATTAATAGTCACAGGGGACAGAAATCAGAAATAGTAAGTGTTAAGCATGTGTGTTTTTTTACTCAGTACTTACAGTAGTCAGTATTTAAAGGTGTACTATGAGTTCCTGCATGGTTTCAGTGCGATTTCATTTTTGTCTCAAATCGTAGGCATCTCTGCTTGATCCGCTAGCTGCCTGCCCCCTGAATACACTGTGAAAAAGCCCGGTCTCGTGAGACAACACAGGGGCCGTAATTCGTCAAACAAACACTAGGGGCACTAGGGTCACACAACTGACCAGATGGTTGGGGGGTTAGGAGGGTTAGTGCTTCCACGAGTTGCAGCCCTATACGAGGCGAAACAAGAAATTATGTGAGCCATAGCCTTTTTTCCGTGTAATAGTTTGTAGTTACTTCCTAGCTTCTTCTAGGTCTATAGGTCCTAGCTAGCTAGCACTTTCGATCGCAGGAAGCATAAATTCTACAAGAAGTGTTTTTTTTTTTTATAACTAATACAAGAATTTTCGGTTACACTTTACTTGACAGTATCGACATAAGAGTGACATGACACTGTCATGAATGTGTCATAAACAAGTCATAAACGTTTATGACATAACGCTTCTGTTATTAAGTGACATTCGGTTTTTGTCATAACAAATTAGGATTAGGTTTAGGGTTAGAGATAGAGTTAGGGTTAGGGTTAGAATATAAATTTACTCACTGAACGGTTGGAGTTAGCTCAGCCATCTTAGTGACATTAGCATAGCACAAATCCACTTTCCATTTCATTACAGTTATGGAAATATGGGGGGAGGGGCGAGCTTGCTCTGTTTTGTTTGGTATTTACTTGGAACGTCAACAGAAGTGACGTCATGCAGGAACTCATAGTGCACCTTTAAGTAATTATTTGTTTAGATAAACACATTCACTTATATTTGCAGTACTTGTTAATTCCCAGTCTGTCAGAGGTAAGAAATCTTGGTCATGTGCTACAGTATTGGCCTCATGGCTCACTTTCACGCTATGGTGGCCCCATCCTGGCCTGCTCAGCTGTGGAGAAGCCTGGGATCAGCATTAGCCATGTCAATAAGGTAATGGCTTGAATCAATGACAGCGATTCAGGGGAGATCTTAATTAAAGAAACAACTGCTGATACAAATGATGTTTCCAATGTATTGATACCGCTGGGACAGGCAGGCTAAGGGGAACTGAACTATGATCAATGCACTTAACATATGCATTCCTTTTCATCATCTGAGGAATCACTTATGCATCTCTCTCTCTCTCTCTTAATCTCAATCTCTCTCTCTCTCTCTATCTGTCTCCGGCTATGCTTACAGACACCACTTAAGCCGGTAAGCAATCAGCTTCCTGCAGCCAGCAAGGTGAACTGAAGGTCTACAGGGTTATGCTTTTACTTAGAACATCAGCTTCCGATGGCAGTCTGGTACAACGAGGGGGGGGGGGGGGGGCAAGAAGAGAGAGACATCAAACATTGAAAGACATCAAAGACTCCATTAAAAGCAACAACAGGAATCCCCCATCAAGAGTATGAAAATCAATGGCGCCTCTCCTGTCTGTGGCCTGCACCAAACGCAGGCTTTCAATTACGGCATGCTAATCCAGCGCGAGGGGCGCATGTCGCTCCCCACCCCGGTCACCACTCCAGCTAACTGCGCTCCTTTATCGAGGGGACTGAGTTTATCTCCCTCCTCCAAGGCTGCTGTCTCTGTTTCTCAAGTCATCACGCTTTGGTTTCGAGGGCACACACACACACACACACACACACATAATAAAAAAAGAGAAACGCTCACAAAAAAAGAGAGCTTGTCAAACTTTAACAAATTATCAGCGGTGTGATTGAAAAAAGAGAGTTGAGGAAAGGAGGGAAAAAAAGCCAGCGCTGCTACTTAGAGCACAGTATTCCCACAGGGCACACTGCGGCAGCCCCCCGAGGCGTCCATGGCTCCAGAGAGCGCTAAAACAATAATTATGAAAGGAAAGCTGAATGGATGGACCCCATTAAAAGCAACCGGAAGCCTCCAGAGGCTGTGAAGCACAAACAGCCAAAGTCAATACCGCGATTCCCTGGGTAGCTCCAACCAGGGCACGGTTTAAGAAGACATCAATCTAAGATGTCAGTTACCAGGTAATGAAGCAACGCCAGATCAATATTCAACATTCCTGTTTTTTCCACTCTTTTTTCCCTTTAAAATAAAGTCACAATGTTTCTGTTCCACAAACATACTCTGCTCCAGACGGTAGTTAACACTTTGTGTTAATGTAGATGATTTTCATTCTTGCCCTTTCCTATCTTTTTTTTTTTGCTACTTGCAGCAGTTTGACCATGCACACAGACAAGAAAGGGCTAGTGCAGTCAGACCCTGGGCCTCAGGGAATATGGCCTCTGTTGGACACTCTGTCTTACTCTCTCTCTTTTCACAGAAAACAGAAACCTTCATGAGCTGTTAGTGCTGTGGTTCAGCTCCCTCTTTCTCTCTGTGTTTACCTTGTCCTTCCACTTTAACACACTCTGCTCCACACATCTGGTTTAAAGCACCATGGGGATTGATTGATCTTGACTGAAATAGAGTTAAAGTGACCACACGCAGTGAGTTCATGTTTATTTGCAAATGATGACATTTGATTTAAATATTGAAAAGGGACAGACATTTTCACTGCATGTCCTTTACTTCTCTTTCTTAAAAATTCTGTCGATTTTTCACATCGATCTCTGTTTCTCGAGGTCATCAAGTACTTTTGGTGCAGGAAACCCCCCCCCTCCCCCCCCCTCGAAAAAAACCGCTCTACCTAGCTCGAGTTGCTGCAGCCAATGGCTAGAGCTGCCAAGCAGGTACAGTGCTACACTCTGGGGGCATGACCATGGGGGCTCATGAATATCCCTCTAGAGTGTAGCACTGTAGCTGCTTGGCACCTCTAGCCAATAGCTGCAGCAACTTGAGCTAGGCTAGGTAGAACCGATTGTTTTCGTTTTTTATATGTTTATATGGGCCACTGTTCTGACCCTATCAGATCAAAGTAATCACATACAGCAAGTCTGTTCATTGCATCAGCTGTGCCTGTGCCGCACCAACACTGTTTATAGACCCTTTCAACAATAAAAACAAAAACAATGCTTGAACGTTCTATTTGGGCCCCAATCTACTTCCTCTGCATTAAGATAACATATGGAATGTTAAAAAGGAAGTCTTGTGGGGCCAACTATGATGCTGATAATGGAACTCTCTTGAAAGGGTCCATACACAAATACTGACATTGGACATGTCATCGGGACGAGCTAAAACTCGTGGGTTCATCCAGAGTTATGTGGGTTTTGTCCCTTTATTGATATATTTTACTGGAACCGTGGTGGTAATTCCACAATGTGTGATGTGTGAATATGCCATGACCCCGCACGCCCACACGCCCTGGGTAGAAATCGGCCGGTAGCAAGTTAGCCCCACGCCAAAATCTCCCTAGACTGGTCCTTGACAAATAGAAATAGATAATTGAAAAGATATGTACTTTTCTTACTCAAAAGAGTGCTTTTAGTTCTTTCTTCTGCTCTGATTTTATGTATCAAATGTTAATGCTCCTGAAACTTTCATCAGCCCTCCATTATCTTAATGCGTGTGATAGATGCAAGCTGCTTAAATCATGTACGAGGGAATTGTGATGTGCAGAAATAACCCTCTTTTGTACTTTCTTTTCCCAGGCCCAACATGAATCTTATCTTTGTGTTGCAAAAGCAGGCACTAAAAGAAGACATCCAAAAATACAGGGTGTGCTTGCTATACAGAGCTGAGTTCAAACGTAGCTGGTGTCATAGTGTTTGGTAAAAACAACACCAGACATGGCTGTAGAAACTGGGAATATAGCAGGAATAACTGAGAATTATGTCTGGATGTAGACCATGCATACAGAGAAGTGCATTACCTAAATATAGCTCGTCTTTACCAAAGTTAGACAGAATCAACCGATGAGAATTAATTTAATAATAACAATAAAAAGAAGCATAGCTTATAAATAATCAATTGGAACAATTTTGAAACCTGAATGAATGTTGATAAGGGTGTAGAATGATTTAATTCAGAAAAAGGAATATATTCAAGTTGTTGAGTATCAATTAACTGACCAGTACAAATAATTTATCATGTTTCTGTGAAGCACACATAGGAAGCTTTTGCCAATGAGAACCCTTGCTTTTTGTCTGAGCTCAAAAGACTTGATAGACATGAATATATCTCACAAAACAGCCATCCAGCAAACATAATTAGGCCATGGTCCTGTACAAAAGAAGGTTGGGTAATTGGTTATCACTGAATGACGTCCCTGCTGTTGAGTCCTAGCTCCATTTAATTAGATTGAGACATGTCGCAACACAGCAGGTAGCTTTGCTGGCCCCAAGAACAACAGCATGCACGTGGAATGCAAATCATTTGGAAAGCTTTAGAATTTAATAATTATAACTTCATTTTTTTAGAACGTGTTTCACAAACTGATAGATATAGCTAAAACGTGAGTTTTTCACCTCTCAGAGTGACTTGCATTATTCAGTTGATCCTATTTTTGCCATTTGGTACAGGATTTAAATTCATAGGCCTATTCAACAATCAACAGTCAGCACATGAGTACAGTTTATTTCAACAGCTTGTGCTATAACCATCCATTCCCTCCAAAAAGCAAGCACCACTAAACCTGAATATCTACCTTTGCTTCAAACATAAGACTGTAAAGTAAACATGTCCAACATGGTCCACATGGGCAACAGGTTTTTTTTACTAGATAGATAGATAGATAGATAGATAGATAGACACTTTATTGATCCCCAGGGGAAATTCAAGTTTGGAACTAGTAAAGTAGTAGTTTGGAATTGGTAAAATAACTAAATTATGACAACAGACAGTTAATGTAATAGTGATCTATTACTTCAAGACCTTACAGGCCTTCTGACTCCACCAAGAGCTAGGAGCACACATTAGCTGCTTTGAAACGGTTTGGGGAATTAAATGGATACAGATAGCATAAACTGGATTTGGGAATCTCTGTAGCTTTGGGATCTCTGTAGCTTTCAGGTTGATGCTTTTATAATCACATTTATTTGTTTATTTTATTTTACTCAACCTCTCCACAAAAGCATGTGTTCTTGCTAGTCATACCTACCAAATGCACAAGTACACAAATTCATTTTTCTCGTCGGGGTGGGTGGTATTACAATAATATGTAATCATTCAGAAGCACAATCTAGGGGAAGCGCTGTGAGCTGTTTGGGAGCAGGTTGATTAGTAATTAGGTGCGTGTTTGTGCTGAGGGAATCCTCCACCGGAGCGATAAGCGGATAATGAAGAGAGAGTGTGTGAGAGAGAGAGAGAGAGAGAGAGCGACTGACTGACTGACACACTGTTACTCGAGTCATTTCCTCTTCCACGCAGCCGCGCCCGTGGGACAACGTGAATTAGCATTACCATATCAAAGGATACCTGTGAAATTGAATGTGAGCGAAACCGTCATTCCTGCGGACAGAGCCTGTGATTATGCCGGTTACATTATTTGCGGCGTGTGTATTACGATGGGGCGGTACAACTTAATTTCCCTCCAATTGCTGTCTGTCACCAAAAGGAGTAAATTTGCCCGAAATTTATCAGCGCCATTGTGTCAAGTTGGGGGAAGACATCACGCCTTAGATCAGATAAACAGGAAATGAGCACATGGTGGATAAGCCAATGAGTGAAGGTGACAGGTATAGAGTGATGATGCGATGAATGTAAATTTACTCATAAACGTACAGTATTCATTTAAAAAAGAAAAGGTATGATGTCTTATATATATATATATATATATATATATATATATATATATATATATAAAAGTGAGATTTATCAGGCTTGACTGTTTCAATACCGCAGCGTTTTGTCAGCATGTCAACACAAATCTGAAAGAAATTAAAAAACGAAGACATCATTTGCTGTCAGAAATATATTACTTATTTTATTAGTTTAGTGATAAAGCATGAATTTTGCTTCACCGTGAGCAGCCAAGCTTGTGGTTTTGCATTGAACAAAGAAACATCAAACCCAATGATAAGCAGAAGATAATTCAACACATAAAGTGACTGAGGTTAACATAGGAGAGATGGAAAAGGGTTGACTTTTTTCCCTATCACACACACACACACACACACACACACACACACACACACAAAAAAAATTACGTTGAACAGTTGTCATTACGTTGTCAGCTTTTTCGGTACACTTCAACAGACTTCATTCCATTGCATTTTACCTCTGACTTGTCAGTTCAAAACTAAAACACAATGAAGTAGCCCAAGCTAAATACTGGATCAGGCCTGTGGTAATGAAACAGTTAGAATTCATTCAACAATAGTAGAATGTGGCTTGGCTGCAGTGGGGGAAACTGTGGGTTATGGGCAATATACAATGGTGGAATACAATGCTTTACAATGAGGAGTTTTAATCGACCGTGTTGTAAAGCAGTGTGTAAAATGCATTACTCAAGAGTCATTTATTGACCTTTATAAATGTCACTAAAAGCCCTTACACTAAATTAGGGCCTACTCTAAAAACAGATCATGTCAGCGTCGACAGTGGGACAGGCTCTCCTGGCCTGTGATCACCCATGAATGGACCGAAACCTCTCGCTGAGGCCCTGGGCTGATGTTTTAGGGTCTGGGCCTTCGTAAGAGAAGCACAGCAGAGTCTAATGAACTCCTGCCAGAGTGTAAAAGAGCAACACGACGCCGCAGTCCCAATAAATTCTCACCCAAATAAAGCCACATGCCCTCACAGCCCCTGCTGGGTAGAGTTCATTAAAACGCCCCACCTCATGGGGAACACTCAACATGAGCGAGAGCGAAGAGGGGTGCATGCCTCCTCCATGTAAGCATTCCTCTTGCTTTTTATTAGGGGAAAAGGCAGGCCACTGTTCCCACAGGTGCACTTCCCACAGGTGCATGAGTCATGAGATAATGGTTTCCTAGATAGCCGGTGCAAGTCTGTTACTATGGGCCGGAAGAGTCACCTTTAGGTTGGTGATCGACTTCCTGTTGGTCTTCTCTTCTTGTTTGAGGTTGATGATGCCATCACTTATCTTCATCCTGATCTCCTAAATGTGAAATTAAAAAAAAAATCAATAAATTGTTTGCAATTACAAATGTAAAAATGTTATTACACTGTTGTAAAGAAATAACAGTGGCTCATAACACAATGGCATAAAATATTATATTTCAATATAGTAACACATCTAGTGTTATGATGACAGCTATGTTACAACAAGCAAAATATTCTTTCATAATGAATATATATTAATCCGGTGTTACAACCGTCCTACCGTCTATTTCACATTAGCTCCAGATGACATTCATTACAGTTTTGGGGTACATGCATATGATGTATTAAACACAAGGAATAAGGTGCTAACCTTAAATGTTAATCTTTACATCGTACTCCAGCACACTTGGCCACTGCCGAGGTTCGGTTGGAGCAGAATACTCCCGACGCGGCTCTGGGGGGCTGGTGTCAGCCCAAGGTGACTTTACAGACACAAAGCTTGTGTGTCCGGTGGCACTGGGAAGCGTGATACCCTCTGCGAGTTTAAAAATACACAATGGAGTTTGAAGGTCTTTTGTGAAGCAGATATTGTCCCCCGGTTTGATGTTTTGCCTGGAGGTAAAAAGGAGCTCTTTGCCGTAATCATATACACCAAATAGAGTCTGGCGAGAAAGAAAGAGGACAACAGCAATAACAGACACAATAGAGGGACAATGGCAGCTATTTAAACGCTCTACAGAAGAAGGATGGCTCTACTGCTCACCACCTCAATACCGCACCTTTTCTCCCTGGCCCTCTCTCTCTCTCTCTCTCTCTCCCTCTCTCTCTCTCTCTCTCTCTCTCTCTCTCGCTTACTCTCTCTCCCCCTCTCTTTTCAGATGAAAGCCGAAAAAAAAGGATGTTTCCTGGCTTTTGAGTCCAGCTCCCCATTTATTATATTTCAGAGGGCCTTAACTACAGTCTCACGGCCGAGGCATTCACCTCCCAATTAGTCACTGTCTCCGTCAGGGGGTTTCCATCTCGCGTTGATACATGACCACGTTGCTCGGGGACCCGGCCTCCAACAGTTCAAAGACCCCGGTGTTAAAAGCCCCGAGACAATGCCGTGAGGCCGCCTAGGGTCAGAGGTGGTATTACACGAGAGGCTTGTCCAGGGAAGACACCCTGGCCTTTGTTAAATTTGTTCAGATGACACCACAGATAATGTTGATATCGCTATGACATTCAGAACTAAACTGGGCGAATCTGAGTGGTGTTTTTGCTGTTTGCGTGTGAGAGATTAGGAAAAAGGTGCTACTCTGACTGTAACACTAGCTCTCTCACACACACACACACACACACACACACACACACACACACACAGAGAGACTTACACACACACACACTCTGACTGTAAAACTAGCTCTACCACATCTAATCTCATCTCATCCCAGGGAGATGCGCAGATATGACCACTCTGGCACAAGTGAATGTTGACATCCATTCACTCAAAAACTCAAACTTAAAAACTGGGCCACACTGACACCACAGTTGAATGAATTTTGAATCAGATTCACTCTCTTCTTTTGAAAGTGATATTACAGTTTGCTGAATTACGTAGCAACATGCATCACATTCTGCTTTTTATACTTCAGGAATTTTGTACACAGCTTTGTCCATCTTAAAGTGTCTTCTTAGCTAATGCAGCCCACCTCTCAGGTTGATGATGATGATATCATGATGCCAAAATTATTCTTTATTTTCTTGGTTTTCCAAGACATTTACTTTCTTTTCCAGTTTCATTACATTACATTCACACATTATGTGCTTAGTTTAATGTGTGTGTGTGTTTGTGTGCGTGTGTGTGTGTGACTGTGTGTGTGTGTGTGTGTAAGCCTGTGTGTATCTATGTGTGTGTGTGTGTGTGTGTGTGTGTGTGTGTGTGTGTGTGTGTGTGTGTGTGTAAGCCTGTGTGTGTGTGTGTGTTTATGTGTGTGTGTGTGCAGTGGCACACCTTAGCCTCCCCTTGGTGTTCTCTCTAACAAGATCAGCCGTACAGACACAAAAACAGCTCATGAGGTAATTATGGCAACAGAGGGTAATTATACCATCTCTGAATACTGAGCCATTGTTCACTCGCTTTCATGGTGAGCTAATTTCAAGGATTCTAGAGATTATATCTACTGTGTGAAGCATGGCAGTGTGCTATATAGTTTCAAGCACAGATACACACACGGATATGTAGACACACACACATACACACACAGTGAACCGTGACAATGTAATTATGACATAATTAAGCAAACTTAGGCTGCATAGTTGAGCCTATTACCCTAGAAATCTGCAGTCACCGCTGGGACCAACAGCATGCTAACTTAGCTGGCATTTTGAACTAAACAAGAATCAAATTACTGCTTCACATCAGGCTGGGATCAGGCCTTCAGTTAAATGATGATGTCTAGGTGGTGTTTGTCAAAAAGTACACATAAATAAATCAATAATAAAAAAAGATAACATTGTCAGGGAAAAAATTAAGAGCTCAGGAGTAACTGACTGAGAAAAAAAAATTGCAAGGAGATGACGGGGGGAACGAAAAGAGAAAAGAGGACCGCCGGGGAGGAGAGAGAAATAAATAAGACAGATCCTTTGCTTCATTGTCGCTGGCAGTGGGGCTTATTTGAAGTGCTTATTTATGCACTGTAAGCAGAACAATGGCGGCGGCAGGGACATGATTAAATAGCAGCTCCTGCGGCAGGACCAGGCTCATTGTGTTGGGCCCACTCT
>NW_027468587.1:11708029-11710529 GCF_046254945.1 Alosa pseudoharengus | reverse complement strand
CTTTGTGTACATGTTGAAACGTTTTGGATATTAGAAAGTTTTTCAAAAGACCACCCAGCTCCGTTCAAGCAACAGCATCGCCCAGTGAACTGACGGATAGTGTTGTTTCAGGTTGGTGATTTCACGTTAAGAGCTTTCAGTCAGTTAGACAGGCTAACGTTAGGCTACTTGGCTAGCTCCTTAGCACTAAATGCTTAACGTTAACGTTAAATGTCCTCGTTCGTCGGCGGTAAAGGCAAATTCAGTACTCTCATAGGCTAGCTAAGCCTACTGCAGAATAAGAAATTCCAGCTCCCAAAACAAAGTGATCCTCGTCTTGTAATAAATTAGGCTACACTGTTTTGAAATGTCAGAAAAACCCATTAACAGTTATCTGCCCATGTCAACTTTTCAGTGTCATATGTTGCACAAAAGAATGTTAACTGTTAGCCTACCTTAAAACCTTGTTGATATCCTATCCACCACCACAGATCTTATAATCCAAGAGTCCACATAAATATAAAAGTCATGTTATGTTGTTTTGGCTGCCTAACTAATGATATATTGAGAGGAAAGGGCCCTTTCCATAAGTGTGTTAATCAAGCACCATGCAGTCTGCATTCATAATCTAGGTGCTTGATTTTATGCACCTGTGTAAAGGGACCTGATGAAACCTATGAATAATCTTGCTAAATTACAAAATTAATATAATTTAGAAACGCCTATGTCAAGATGATAATGCATTCCTTCTAAAATACCCTTGTATCATGATGAATGGCCATTCTGTAAAATATATCATAATATTATGTATATTATATTATAGTATAAGATATTCTATATATTTGTCACACAGATGAGATCAGGGAAGAGAAAGAAGGAGAATAGCAATAATAAACAATAATGTAATATCAAACAATAGCCTAATGAAAATAAACAAATACTATAATATACAAACCATAAGAAATGCTTAATTAACTAAGTACATGCTAAACAGATATGAACAGATATTGCCTCTTGAAAGACCCAAAAACTATAATTTTACACAGTGTAGTGCCAGTCAGAGACCTTGAATCTGTTAAAAAATGTGAAGCTAACATTCAAGTCTCAATGTGTCCATTAGTTTACACAAAATTCACTAGAAGTCATTATTTAAGGGGTTATTTAAAAAAAGAATTAAATGGGCTAAGCCCCGAATGTTTACAATGTCTGGCTCCGCCCCTGGTGCTGAGAACAATGACATTGAGGTTGTGCGCTAGTTTGAGCATGCCATACGTCACGACCAAACGTTAGCGATTGGTTATGATAGATCCAGAGTGGCTCTGGGCAGATTTTAAACTTCAACAGAGTACTCGCCTTCAAGGACGTTAACGGTTGGCAATGGAAAGTGCCCAGACTCTCTGTACATTATGAAATGTACGAGCTATTTACAAAAGCAAAGTAAAATATTTTATCGCAACTCTAGGTGGAGCTATAGAGTCGCCAGAAATACCTGAAACTGCTATAGTCTATAATGTTGGTTTGGCTTTTCATTGATTTACTAATCTGTCCAATTTTGAATTAATTTTTTTTTAAAAATACGTTTATATCAAAAATGGATGGATGTGATTCATTTAGATTAATTAATCACATGTATGTACTGTAATTATTATTATTTTTTATTTTTTGTAATCACTTGACAGCCCTAATAAATACTAATTTAGTTCACATTCAGTACAACAAAAAATCTCACTTGATATATTTTGTTCAAACACTTTTTTTCTCCTCACAATTCACAACAATTTACACTGCATGTATTGCATTTTCTTGTACTCATGAACAGTCAACAGTTTACACACTGGAGTCTGCTAACTTAATAGCAACTAGCAACTGTCACTACCAAATGTGAGTCCGTAGAGTTACGCATGTACAAACACTAAAGCTTCATATTGTCACATATCACATTTTTAATTTTGGAAAATTAAAAAATAAGAGCATAATTGTTAGCTCTTACTAAAATGTGACCGAAATATGACCGAATATCAACATAGGATTTCTGTATTAACGTATTAACGTAGTGTTAACGTATAACTCAAATACAGTCAAATACAGTCAACTCAGATTTGGCAGTGTTGCTACCACGAACATTAGAGGCGTCCCATATTTTAATTCACTGTCAGCTCAGGGTCAAGTTAAGTGAGGAAAGCCGTGTTCTATTGGTAAAAGGCTGTGATTTACAGAGGGGATTTACCTCTTCTACAGAGAATGGCTGGCACACTCACGCCAGCTTTGGACCAGAAGAGGGCCGGATCGATGCCGGATGGCTTCCAGAGACAGCTGTTCAGTAAGTCTCCTTTGACACTGGGGCTATTTAGATATTTACTGCCGAGACGGAAGAGCCAGCGGCCCACGGGGCAATATTTACAGCAGGTCAGAATAACACACACCCTTCCAAGCACACACACACTATCATACATATACACACAAACACACACACACACACCCACACATAAATTCACGCTGACACCAGCCCATTCATCCCATC
>NW_027468587.1:11695529-11705529 GCF_046254945.1 Alosa pseudoharengus | reverse complement strand
AGCCGGCTCATGTTCATGTCCTTGTTATTAAATATGACTGAAAATGATTCTCTTCGTGGTTCGCAATAAAATCATTGGAGATTCTGACCCGAGGAGCTGGACCAGGCTATATAATTTGATCCCTATGATTAGCTCTACCTTTTTGGTCTGGTTTTATGGCCGTACTCTGGTACTTGGAACGCTAGAATTCATATCAACCCGAAACTTAGGCCTAGCGCATGTTCACATGTTCCAGCTGTCCAAGGGGATTCCTTCAAATCACCTAGAAAAACGGAAATCCTAACCAGGACTAGTTTGATCGATTCCTTCAGGTTACTGGACAAGACTTCTACTGCTCCATTTCATTCAGAAACGTGTTTTTTTTTTTTTTTACTGTAATTTAATTTAATTCTGGAGAAAAAAAAACAGCAGTGCTTACATAATCATTATGTCGACTTGTGTGCTATTAGAAACAATTTTCTCTCACAAACACACTAATGTGGCGTATATGCTCATAAAGTGGTGTTTAACCTTGTCAAATGGAGGAGACGCCCTTCATTCTAATCCTCTCCTTCTGAGATTCCCTCTCTTTCCTTTTCCTTGACAGACTCCTTCCTCTTCTCTCTCATCCTCACCCTGATCCCTCGCTCTGCTCTCCTCTGCGTCGGGCTTCTCTTCTCTCTGTTCTTAATGCCTGTGGATCTCCCGGCTGCTTCCCTGACTGTAAATCGCTCCAAAAATCACATACCTGCTCCTCACACAGTCTCAGCAATCTCTCCCTCTCTCTCTCCCTCTCTCTCTCTCTCTCTCTCTCTCTCTCTCTCTTCAATCTCTGTCTTCTTTTTCTTAAATGTCTCAAATGTGTTAAATTCTGTCTCTCCTCCCTAACTCCTCATATTCCTCCTCTCCTATCCTCTTCTTCTCTCCTCCCTGACTCCTGTATTCCTCCTCCCCTCCTTAACTCCTGTCTTCCTCCTCTCCTCCCTGACTCCTATATTCCTCCACTCCTCTCCTCCCTGACTCCTACAGTATATTCCTCCTCTCCTCCCCTCCTTAACTCTTGTCTTCCTCATCTCCTCTCCTCCTTAACTCCTGTCTTCCTCCTCTCCTCCCTGACTCCTATATTCCTCCACTCCTCTCCTCCCTGACTCCTACAGTATATTCCTCCTCTCCTCCCCTCCTTAACTCTTGTCTTCCTCATCTCCTCTCCTCCTTAACTCCTGTATTCCTCCTCTCCTCCCTGACTCCTGTATTTCACTGTGGCATCAGTCAGGTCTCTCGGATCCCTCTCTTTCCCCACACAACTCTCCACCTCCGTCAGTCAGGTCTCTCTGATCCCTCTCTTTCCCCACGCAGCTCTGCACCTCCGTCAGTCAGGTCTCTCTGATCCCTCTTTTTCCCCACACAACTCTGCACATCCGTCAGTCAGGTCTCTCTGACCCCTCTCTTTCCCCACACAACTCTGCACATCCGTCAATCAGGTCTCTCTGATCCCTCTCTTTCCCCACGCAGCTCTGCACCTCCGTCACTCCCTCACGCTGGCTGATCACCTCAGCTTAGACACACAGGAGGGGACTTCCACCTCAAGATCCGCACGCTTCCCTTCTGTATCAGAGGCAGATGTATGGCCATTTAGAACACTCGACTGCAAGGGCGCGGGAAGGGGGGTGCTGAGGGTGCTGCAGCACCCCCTGCTGGCAGGAGATAGATTTTTTTAAAATGATTAGGCCTATATATTTTTTTAAATAATTACTAATTCGCTGTCTGACATTATTTATATTTTTGTATGTGAAATGATGAGTCAAATAGCAAAAAAGGGTTATGGATAGGTTTGAATATAGGCTACTAAAAATTAACAGTTATAGAGATCAACGTGAACGTGAATCAGTTAGCCTACTGTAGGCTAAGAACCGTAGCGTGGTTTCAGCTATGTGATAGCGAACAAGTGTGTAGGCCTACGGTTGATATAGGCCTACATATTCTATGCGATTTACTCGTTCAAAAAAAGCATGGATAAGCTGAAAGAAACTAATAAATGTATAGCTAGTGAAATCATTTCACTATCCTAGTCGCTTAGATAGAAATTATTAGGACACATACTTGCTGTAGAGACGACACTTTTTTAAAAATTATTTGCGAGATCATTGCAGCCTGATTATTAGCCTATATTTAAAGCTTATACCAAAGATCCTTAATATACATTATAGCTTTATCAACCGTCTCTGCTTATACCATGGTCTAGGTTGAAAAGGGTGTCATTTAAAAAGTGTTATCACCCGGAGAGAAGAAATACTCTTTTCTGATTGGCTGGCGGGTGGCCTTTAATTCTGAATAACAGGACACCGTTCCATATCAATGCTTATGAATGGTAACTATAACAACCATAGTAGGACGACGGTTGCAGCGCTCTAGAATCTTTTGGTTGCAGGCTTCCCAACAATGGAATCAACTGTAAACAAGCTAACTGTCCATGCTAAAGTTGTACAACAAGCTGAACTAGTGAGCTTCTTTTTAAACAGAACCGCGTGTTTCCAGTGTTTACAGTGGCAACCGGGTGATAAGCGGGATAATGGCCTTCGAGGTGTGTCCAGTTATACGGAATTAATGGACTTGGGCTGCGCGTCGGGGAGTTTTTGCCTCTCGCCCTCGTCCATTAATTCTGTGGTAGACTGAGTATAGTTGAGACATGTGTACAGTTGAGACACCTTAAATATCTTGCTTGCACAGCAAGCCCAAGTTGTGATTTTTGCTATGCACATGCATATTAGTGCCCTCTTTGATCATGGAAAATTTGAACGACACAAGTATCTCCCATCCAAGGATATCGGCAAATGTTTTTTTTCCAAAGTAAGAATTTCACTTCACCATGCACCTTCGACAATGAATAGCTCATTACACTTATGTTACTGTTAAACGTAACTGGTATCATTACAAACATTATTCTGTGCCCTAAAAACTGGCATATTTTATGGCATTGTGTCATGTAAGGTCGTTGTAAAATCTAGAGAAATGTGTGAGGTGGTCAGCGGGGTACAATTGAGACACACATTGGATTGTGTTAGGCTACTTGAACATTCCATTTGTAGGCTACTGTTCGCTATCTGTTCCTGTGTCACATTTTGTTCATGATGTATTCCTTTTAACCAACTCTAATTTAAATGAAATGAATGAATTTGAACTACAAACACTTTGCAATTGCTATGTTTTTATTTATTCAACTTTCCAACTAACGGTTAGTTAACTATACATCATTAAAGATGGGTGTCTCAACTGTACCAGGTAGGTGTCTCAACTGTACTCTATAGGGTACAGTTGAGACACAGCCAAGACAAAAAAATGCACCTTATGTTTACAAGCGAATTGTGGAAAATATAAACTACTTATGGGTATTATTGATTTATAATATTTTAGTCTACAAGCTAAGGAAATGGCATGTGGAATATTGTGTGGAAAATCACTTCTTTTCAGTATCTATTTTTTGTTTGATTTTGTGTGGGCAAAAAGTGTCTCAACTGTACTCAGTCTACCCTATAACAGGACACCTCGGCGGCCGTTATAGCCTATACTACACCTATAACATTATTAGTTAATCCGTTAGTCCGCTCAGCTGTGACTTATCAACATTCCACAGCATTGCAAAAACAGCTGAAAACGATTTTAACTCTAAAACTCATTTAGTATTAATAATTGATTTCATATTTATTTATTTCGTAAGTGACCATGGTATAAACGGGATAATGCCCTTCGATGCGTCCATTAAATAAATGGACTTCGCAGAACCGTCCTCCGCTTCGCATCGGACAGTTCACACCTCCGCGTCGTCCATTTATTTCTGATAATGGACACCTCGTCGGGCATTATCCCTTACCTAACATCTCTGGTGTGGTTTTGACAATCAGAAAAGTCAGAAATTTTCCTTAGCTATACTAAATGATGTCAAGTGCGATTCTGTGGGGTTAGGGTGGGCGCAGTGGACTCGGAGTGCTGTCGCGGAACATTGTAATTTGTGGCTGCCCAGGACTTTTCTAAAACTTCTCGCTATCACCCGCACACCGCACTAAAATGCAGTCAAAATCCGAATTATGTCCGGGGGGGGATGGGTGGGGGAATCGTCGGACATCCATTATTTTTGTTATTCAGCACCCCTGGTCAAAAATAGGTTCCCGCGCGCCTGCTCGACTGCTATGCATACATACAGTAGCTGAGTTATTTTCTACCAGCTGACAAAGTCAAACTTCTTAATGCAAGTGCCTTTGCAGTGATCTATTTTTGGTAAGGTGTGTGTGTGTGGGGGCGGGGGGTTATCCAATTATTTTGTCAAAATGCAATTTTCTGTTAATGTTTGTTAATGTTTTTCTTTCTTTCTTTTTTCCTGGTACTTTATAACACATTGAGGTCTGTGGGGAAGCTTCCTTGGTCTGTCACCCGGTACTGCATGCGTTGGGGAAGCTTCCTTGGCTTTCGCCCTGTACTGCATGCGTTGGGGAAGCTTGCTGGGTCTGTAGCCCTGCACTGCATGCGGTGGGGAAGCTAGCTGGGTCTGTAGCCCTGCACTGCATGCGTTGGGGAAGCTTGCTGGGTCTGTAGCCCTGCACTGCATGCGGTGGGGAAGCTTCCTTGGTCTGTCACCCGGTACTGCATGTGTTGGGGAAGCTTCCTTGGTCTGTCGCCCTGTACTGCATGCGTTGGGGAAGCTTGCTGGGTCTGTAGCCCTGCACTGCATGCGGTGGGGAAGCTAGCTGGGTCTGTAGCCCTGCACGGCATGCGTTGGGGAAGCTAGCTGGGTCTGTAGCCCTGCACTGCATGCGGGTAGGGAAGCTTGCTGGGTCTGTAGCCCTGCACTGCATGCGGTGGGGAAGCTTGCTGGGTCTGTAGCCCTGTACTGCATGCGTTGGGGAAGCTTGCTGGGTCTGTAGCCCTGCACTGCATGCGTTGGGGCAGCTAGCCGGGTCTGTAGCCCTGTACTGCATGAGTTGGGGAAGCTTGCTGGGTCTGTAGCCCTGCATTGCATGCGGTGGGGAAGCTTGCTGGGTCTGTAGCCCTGCATTGCATGCGGTGGGGAAGCTTGCTGGGTCTGTAGCCCTGCACTGCATGCGGTGGGGAAGCTTGCTGGGTCTGTAGCCCTGCACTGCATGCGGGTAGGGAAGCTTGCTGGGTCTGTAGCCCTGCACTGCATGCGGTGGGGAAGCTTGCTGGGTCTGTAGCCCTGCACTGCATGCGTTGGGGAAGCTTGCTGGGTCTGTAGCCCTGCACTGCAAGCGGGTAGGGAAGCTTGCTGGGTCTGTAGCCCTGTACTGCATGCGTTGGGGAAGCTTGCTGGGTCTGTAGCCCTGCACTGCATGCGGTGGGTAAGCTTGCTGGTTCTGTAGCCCTGCACTGCATGCGGTGGGGGCTTGAGGGAGGAAGGCGGTGCGATAAGACTGCGGTGGAAAGGAGCGTGGGCAGGTGCAGACCACAAGTGAACTCAACCGTGGTATGCAGGGACAGATCATGCAGATAGAGGTGTGGAAGGACAAGCCCTTAGTTCTCACGTCTAGTTTTCTACCTCCCTCTCTCTCTCTCTCTCTCTCTTTCTTTACTTTTTCTTTCTGATCACCTGATGGGGAGGCCATCATTCAGACCAATGCTTGTGTGTCTCTCTCTCCCACTGTCTCAAATGACACGATAATGTTATAAGATGCCTCCTTACAGATTCGCCCACCATAACACCATCAAAATGTCCAAAATAAACACACAGTTAATTGTCCTCTATGAACAAGATTTGGTTCATGATTTGCCCAAAAAACTGCAACAACTGCAACAACTGCAAGTACAAAATCTATTTCTAATATATATATATATATATATATACATATATATACATTCTGTTTTATTCTGATTTTCTCTCTTATTTTTCTACTCTTCAAATATATATATTTGAAGAGTAGAAAAATAAGCCATCCACTGTGAGAAAGGGCTGTTGAGGAAAATCAGAATAAAACAGAATGTATGGTGATACCGAAAATCCTGTCTGGATTTATAAAGAAAACTCACCCCGCGAAACCTTGCTACTTTTCCAAGCCCGATCTCATTCTTCATCTCAAGGGCCATTGCACTTGTTTTTCCAACTATCTGTGAGATGATCAATTTGAGCTGGGGGATTAAGCAACTGCAGGTATTGCAAGCCAGACAGAGGAAGACTGAATTGGATAAGAAGGACTATAATTATTAAGTGTTTTAGAGTAGAATTGATGTGGAGGCAGCCCGTACCTGTACGAGGATTTCTGAAGAGAAGATAGAGAGCGGGCACTCTGTTCAGTCATCAGCTTTGTGTAATAAATCTCTGGCATATCACTTGTGTTGTTTTTTTTCTGACACAAGACATTTTTAAAGCATACTGTATATTAAACATGCTTGTTTTATCTGCAGATTGCATATATGTCAGCACTTTATATTTTAAAAAATATCACAAAAGCTCCCCAACACAGGTTAAAGTGATATCATGTATGGTATACAGCAACCAAATTGAAGTTTAAAATACAATGAAATGCAGTCCATTTATATATTCTGTATATAGTGTGAATATGTTCTATTCACATAGCATGAATATATATATACCGGTGTATATATATATATATATATATATATATATTCAGCATGAATGTGTATGTGAATATTTATACATATGGAACCATTTTTCCCATTCATTCCTACATATATTCAGTGCATGTGGGCTGGTCTGAAATCCTCACCGTCCCCCAACACACACACACACACACCCCTCCCTGGTATGACAGTCGTCTGTGCCGCGATCCTGGGTGCCCTGCCATCTGTCAGCAGCTTTTGAGGAGGTTAAGTATAAAATGGCAGGCGGCTCTAACAGTATCTGTCCACTGCAGTGGTTGTGGCCCGGGGCAGCACATGCAGGAGGGTCGGCAGGTATAGGAACGAGAGCATCAATCTGTCAGCCACGTCCCCAGCACTGATAATAAGGCATTCCGCACGGCAGATAACGCACAGCGCTCAACTTTAATATGGAGGAAGAACTTTTCATCAGCAAGCTTTCCTAGGCGCTCTAACCGGAATGCCTTCCTCTCTCTCTTCGTCTGAATGCCAAAGCAGAGCCAGGACAAAAGGGAAAAACTTTTGAACCCCTGACCACATTTTTTTCCTGGGGGGGTGGGATGGGTGTTGAGTATGTCTCATTTGAGAATTCCTGATTAAAAACTTGTGCTTCGTCATCTGCTAGGAGAACGTTTTTATCTCAAGTATTTCAACCGGTTATCTTTGGTTTCTGAGCTGAAACTAACCAGGAATCTCACATCTGTAGATTGCCAGGCTTAATAAGTGACAGCCTCAGAGAGTGAGGATGTAAGTGCAGGTTAATTGAAATGTTGTGATGTTTTCTTTGAGACGTGAGGGCTTTCTGAGTGTGCGTCTTATCTCCTACCCCTTTCCCCACCTAGGGGGAAATTGTGAAGTTTGCCAAACACATTGTAGTGCTCTTCCTTTGAGTTTTGGTTGCAAAACAGCAAAACGCTCGTTCACCATTCCACTTTTACTTCTCCTTTCTGTCAACAATTCAAGATATGACATCTATTTGAGCTTAACAATACTATATGGCAGGAGTTGTAATCTTCAGGCGCAGAAGTGCACAAATAGTGCATGTTTGTCCTCTTTCCGAGCGAAGTTGCAGTGGGTAGGTGTTATCGCAGGCTACTGATTGTCCTCCATGGCCATCTATTGGACTTAACACAGTCTTTGGGAATACAGAAATCTCGATGTTTTCTTTCCACATAAATCCCTCCAGAAACACATCTGGCTGTGTTTGCTAAGTGAATCAGCTCCACGCACGCACACACACACACACACACACACACACAGGCGGGGGAGTGGAGGCATAGTGCCGTTGAGCTAACTTGAGACGCGGCCAAGTTTTTATACGGGTTCTGGTGGCGAGAGTCAGAAAGTTCATCTGCAAATGTGGTGCTGGTTAAGTTGAAAACACGCTTTACATTGGAATCATAAGGTTCAATTGGCCGCATACCAGGCACTAATTGGTTGCAAATCTCAGTGTGTGGACAGTGCTAGGCGAGGAGGCCGACTTCTGAACGTGCGCTCAGCAACAGCCCTCTCTGTGAAGTTTAACCCCCCTCTTTTTTTTTTCAAATCAGCTCAGCCTTTGTCATTCGCTGTGTCTTGGAATCAAAGCTTCGGGTAAGGATTTCTTCAACAGCTTTCGCAGGACAAGCATATCCTTAAAGATCCTTAAAGACACGGTCAAATGCACTGTCATCATCATCTGTGGTTAATCAAGCTTAAATCGATTCCACGCGCACAGGGGCCAGGAGGATGCGGTCCTCTCTGGCTCGTTTGCGTGGGGTTTCTCCCTTTGAAAGCGCCGGCGGTTATTGGCGCGGCGGACGCGTCTGGGCCACAAGGACGGACATTGTCATGCAGAATAGAGTAGCCGCTCCTCGGAGGCCATTGATTTGCGCGGTGTTACCGCCACAGTCCTGACTCAGCCAGGTCCACTGCTGGCCTTGCTGTTTTCTGAGACGGGGGCCAGGAGGATCAATATGATACGCCATATTTAGGGGGCCCTTAGACCATACCCTGAACTGGGGTGATAGGGAACCCTCCCGCCTCCCCACACCACCACCTTAATGCATCTATACAACCCGACTTATGGTCGGCCATCCACCATTATACAAGATGCAGACAGAGCGATCCATTGTGTTTGAAACCTTTCACACTAGTCGATGGCATTATGACATGGATATTTAGTGCTGGTAGGATAGAGCGGACACAATAAGTATTTGGGCAGCAGTGGGTCTCCTTACATGGCCTCTACAGCTTAGAGTGTGGATGCAGGTTTCATGCATCTCACTATGAAATAGGTTTAATGTTGGAGTGTGGGATTTTGTGAAAGGGTCGAGTTAATCTTGACTTGTTAAAAAGTCACCACAAAAGATATTTTGCCCGAGACACTCGTAATATACACTCTACCTTACTGCTAACAATGTAGCTATGGGAAGCTGATAGTGACCTCCATTATAGCTGTGGCATTGTTATGTTTGTGTCATCGCTGTATTGTTCTGTATATCAACCAGCAGCCCTCAACAATGCAGCTTCTCTTCTCCGCGTAATTTAGAGATATCGCAGGAAGCCTGTGAGTTATCTCCGTTCCTCTCTGTGTCTCCCTGTCAGGGACCAGACGTCTCTCAACACTATAAAAGTCAAATTAGCCATACGTTTGCCTCGCACACAGCACAATAGGCTAACCTTTCGAGGTTGTTAAAAACCCCTTACAGGAGCTGAAATTAGCGTCGCTCGAGGACAATGTCTTCTCAGCACAGGGTCAGAGTGGTCAGGGTGCCAGGGCTAATATATTTCTTTATCTTTTCAGCGTGCTGAAAAACAGCTGTTTTGGGGCTGTAGCAGATAATTCAAGAGGGGCTTTTTTTTGTCTAAGCAGACTACTGACAGACAATAGGAGCCCATCGATTGGAGAGGCTCAACATCAGCAGCGGTTGTCAGCTGAATAAAAAAGACCATTATTTCTCTGGCTCAGCTTGATACACCAGCGCCGAGAATTAACACTTGCTCTTTCTGTCCAAACATCCCTGGCTCTCCTGGTTTTTCTCTTTCATTCTCACTCTTTCTTTCTTTCTTTCTTTGGTTATTTATTTATTTCTTTTCTTTTGCAGCCATCCTCTCTTCTTCTCCCTCTTCCTTGTTTTTCTCTTGCCGCCGAGTTCCTCTCTTCCAATCATCACAATCTTTTGTACATTACAGGAGCCTTTCTGCGAAACAATAGTCGGGTCCATAATGGGGCTCTGGTGGCAGCTGATGGAGGAAGAGAGGAAGAGAGGGGGACTGTTGCTGATAAAAGCAGAGGGATGAGGAGGGGAGGGGGGGTCAGGGGTCACCCCTGTGATCTTATTGTCGTCTCCTCGGGCTTTATAAGACAAGCCCAGTGTTTCATTACCTACGATCCTCAGTTTGGGCCTCGCCTGTCTGAACCAGGAGCCAACCACTG
>NW_027468587.1:11680529-11685529 GCF_046254945.1 Alosa pseudoharengus | reverse complement strand
GCCGCTTCCATGGTTACGGGCAAGAGGGGAACACACAAGCTTGGGTAAGTGGACATTTCTTTGTACAACATAGTAAAAGATAAGTAGTATTTTGTAGCAATGGCAAATATATTTAAATAAATGGGTAAGTCAGTATTTTGTGTGCATACTGGCCCATGATTCAAAAACTGACTAATTTCTTGACAATGCCTGCCTTTGAGGTGGCATCATAGATGATGCATAAGTGCGTGTGTGTGACTTTTATAAGCAGAAATGCTTTCATGAATGTCTCATGAATGGTGGTGTGATGTGTGTGTGTGTTTGTGTGTGTGTGTGTGTGTGTGGTGTGATCCCTGGCTCTGTAGTGGCTGTTCCTGTGTGGTGCTGGTGGTGTTTATTTTGGGCATGTTAATCCAGACGAAAGGTGTGTGTGTGTGTGTGTGTGTGTGTGTGTGTGTGTGTGTGTGTGTGTGCGTGTGTGCGTGTGTGTGTGTGTGTGTGTGTGTCTGTGTGTGCGTGTGTGCGTGTGTGCGTGCGTGTGTGTGCGTGTGTGTGCGTGTGTGTGTGTGTGTGTGCGTGTGTGTGTGTGTGTGTGTGTGTGTGTGTGTGTGTGTGTGCACGCATGTGAGGGGGAGAAGCAGAAGATGAAACACGGGCAGGAGAGGCCCTCCTGAGCCCGCAGGTGCTTTCTGGACCGGGCCAGAGACAGATTGGCGGAGCAGCATGTCTGGGCCTTGGCACAGACACAGACTCAGCCACGGCTGACACACCGCACCACACCACACTGCTCCCCTCACACACCCCTGCCCACCTCTCTCCTTCAAATGCATCCACTGGTGTGTGTGTGTGTGTGTGTTGGGGGTGGAGGGTGGGGAGGGGGGGGGGCATGCACAGGTCTTAAGTCTTATGTTTTCTGTCTTAATGATTGAATTATATGATGCATGTATTATAACTGAATTGAAATAAATGCAGTAATAGATGCATTGAAGCTTTTGTGAAAAGCTGTCTATCAACCTGCCAATGATAACGGAGGATTAAATATGGATGTCAATGTATGGGGTAAGAGCATCACTTCCTGTGTATGAGAAACTTCTCTAGAGTTATTGGGCCTGATGTTTTCAGTGATTCACAAAGTACTGAGATGCTACATGTTTTGGAAGAGAGCAGTAGGGGGCTAGGAGTGGTCAAGCTGCAGCATCATGAGGGCATTCTTCCTCCTCATCAGTAAGATGTCATTGACCTTGTTGTCACTGACCTTGATTGTTAGTGCAGGTGTGTGTGTGTGTGTGTGTGTGTGTGTGTGTGTGTGTGTGTGTGTGTGTGTGTGTGTGTGTGAGTGTGTGTGTGTGTGTGTGTGTGTGTGTGTGTGTGTGTGTGTGTTTGTGAGTGGGTGCACACTCCTAATATGCTTGTTTATTTGTGTTTCTTGCTCCTGTAGCCACTGGTAATGCTGCTCAGATTCACCCCCACACATCCAGAGCAACACAACGGGAACAACACTCAACACTAGGAACAGCAGGAGAGTCTATTATCTCTCTTTTTAGGAGATAATTATAATCAGCTCCTGAGCCCTCCCAGCATGTGTGTGTGTGTGTGTGTGTGTGTGTGTGTGTGTGTGTGTGTGTGTGTGTGTGTGTGTGTGCGTGCACGAGAGTGTGTGTGCACGAGAGTGTGTGTGTGTGTGTTTGTCTGTGCATGTGTGTGTGTGTGTGTGTGTGTGTGTGTGTGTGTGTGTGTAGTGTGCATGTGTGTGTGTGCACGAGTGTGTTTGTGTGTGTGTGTGTGTGTAGTGTGCATGTGTGTGTGTGCACGAGTGTGTTTGTGCGTGTGTGTGTGTGTTTGTGTGTGGATGTTGGGAGTATCTGTTTCAAGGAGCCCCTCATCTGAGACTAGCCTCAGTCCCAGACTCCCTGAAACAGAGGCCCGATCTGGCCCTCCTGCACGGCTGACTGAGGCCCATCCATATTGTCTATGCGCCATATGTCTGGGTAAACAATGTGCAGTTGCTCAGGCAGCATTACAGTCAAACACAAGAGACAGGAGCAGCAGTGAAGAGAGAAGTGTAGACGACACGACGTTGGGGAAAGTCAGAAAGTGAAAATCAGTACTTTGGGTAAATCATCTGAATTTGCTTGCTTACTATCATAGAACAGCCATGTGCAAATGCAAATGGCCCAGTGCATGGCCAGAGTACAGGAAACAAACATGTAAACAATCATATTATCGACCTACATGTAATTGCTTTTGCTGTGTGCTGTAACATTTTCATCCAGATTTTACAAAACAATTAGAGAGTGAATATAGACCCTTTCAACAATAAAAACAACAATAAAAACTTCATAGCCCCGCTCCACCAAAGTTACATACAGTAGAACGATACTAGGCATGCAGGGTGCACAGTGGCAGTGACAGAGACGCAAATGCTCAACATTTTACCTCTGTTCTTGCCCCTAAGCATGCTGGGAAAATAAATTATTCCTACCATTTCAATCACATGACAACATCACTGACAACTGAAGCATTCATAATGAAAACATCACAATGTCCATCATGACAAGTGCACTCACATTTGGCTAAATGGACATTTTAGCCAGCATTGATACAAGATCACTGCTATCCCACACAGATTAGTTTTCATGACCAGGGTAATACACGTCTACGTGTGTATGTGTGTGTGTGTGTGTGTGTGTGTGTGTGTGTTTATGACAGGGTTAAATCAGTCACACTCAGGACGTGTCTTGAGACCGCAGAAGGGAAAACAGGCCTCATGTCACAGAGTCCAAATCACCTCAGCACCTGTTAGGAGATGTTACTGGACCTCCACTAACACTCTCATCCACTGCTGCTCAGATTGCACAGGGGTCCTGCTTCAGAATGGAATGCCTGCAGATAGAAATAGAGAGAAAGAGAGAGAGAGCATATATTTTCAAAACAGGCTTCTATAACATTGATGACAAAACACCTTCACCCATTACATGTAGGTTGCGGATTTTAATGTTCTCAGGAGAAATGTACATTTATTATAAATGTAATGGTCATGTCCCTCAAATGGAACTTTTATTTCCCATAAGAACAATTTATGTATTTCTCTTTTTTGCTTTGTGCACATTGTGTATCATTTGAAGGTATTATAACAATTATTATTATTATTATTATTATTATTATTATTATTATTATTATTATTTGTATTGTTTCCATTATTTGTATTATTATTATTTGTATTATTGCCATTATTATTATTATTAGTAGTAGTCGTACCAATATTATTATACAGACAAAAGTGCAATATAGTTTACATTTACATTAAACATGAGGCATACTGTGTTGTTTCATAGTAATTTAATTTAAACTTTGTAATATAGAAGCTAAATTTAATTTCAAAATAGCGGGGTGTTTGTCATTCATATGAAAACATATTTCCATATTCCCTTGTATAACAACACAAGCGTTATGGCATGCACTCCGGGGCCAGTTCAAATCAATACAAACCACATTTCTACTGATGCTCGTTATGTCCATTTAAAAACATCCAACAGACAATCAATTAACATTTTTGAGGAATCAAGTGCTGAGCTGAGCCAATGCAGGTTACCATCGATTAGACTTCAGAGGTAAATGTTTTGGGTCAGCCAGCAGCTCCAGTCAGTAAGGGTTGAACCATGTTGCCCTCTTAGCGTGCTTCACTTCAGGTTACCCTTTTGTGATATGAAGGGTAACTGCTTGGATAAAGGACAGTCAAAACAAAGTGGTCAGGCATGTTGGTCACATGAAAACACCGTGAAACGTGAACCGTGGACAATTCTGCCCGAAAGCCGACTGCCACGTGACATTCAATATGTCTTCATTTCAAAGCCACTCCATTAGTCATCTATTACGCAGACGAGTCTTTTGACAATCACTTGACAATTAGAATTAATCAAACTTCACCTGATCACCCTGGAACCCACCGATGGATGATGGGGATCTCTGGAGGCTAAGCAAACTGTGGTGTGTCACCTGAGTGTGTGTGTGTGTGTGTGTTTGTGTGTGTGTGTGTGTTCGTGTGTGTGTGTGTTCGTATGTGTGTGTGTGTGTGTGTGTGTGTGTGCTCGTGTGTGTAAAGCTTCTGTTCACAGTATGAGGGGAAAAGAAGATTACCTTTCCCTCAGGTAGAACACTATAGAACCACAGGGAAGAAAAAAAGGAGATCATGTCTTTTAACTTTATAAGAACCTTGAGGAGAGACCTGGATAGGCTGTGAATTGTGGCCTGTCCTACCGCTGATCTGTCGGTTACAATTTCAGCAGCTCTCACTCCCCTCTCTGTTGCCTCACACACCCAGCACCCTCTCTGGCGCAAGGATCGATAGAGTCACCTTGGCTAGCTATTTGTAGTCCACTGGCCTGGTGGAAGTGGCTACGTTCACAGTGTGTGTGTACTGTATGTATGTGTGTGTGTGTGTGTGTGTATGTGTGTGTGTGTGTGTGTGTGTGTGTGTGTGTGTGTGTGTGTGTGTGTGTGTGTGTGTGTGTGTGTGTGTGTGGATGTTTGTGTATACAACTGGTATTTCTAAGAAAGTGTAGATATGTGTAGCATACAGACGGGTCTGGAGGGGGAGTCATACTATAAGGGCCAGTATTTGATATAGTCTTCCCTCTCTACAAATATGATCAAACATGAGCTGTTCAGACCCCTCTAGAAACCTAACCACAGTACAACAGTGTCTATGCAAGCAAGCCAGAGTGTAAAACTAAAGCAGAATTTATTACATTAGTGTGTGTGTGTGTGTGTGTGTATTGACATTTTACTTATTATTAATTTTTTGCAGGTGAATAACTACCTTTTTTTTTATTAGATTATGCAATTTAATTTCATGAAAATGCTTCCACGTGAATACGGAGCAATTATTCATTCATTAAAAATATTCTTGCTTAAAAATTAGCTACTAGATTATGTTACTGCACTTTAGCCTGAGTTGATATTGTCAGTGTTATTTTAGTATTTCTCAATGAAGACACAAAAGCCCATTGCAAAAATAAACA
>NW_027468587.1:11665529-11668029 GCF_046254945.1 Alosa pseudoharengus | reverse complement strand
AGGAGAGGAGAGAAGCGGAGAGGAGAGGAGAGGAGAGGAGAGGAGAAGAGAGGGGAGGAGTAGAGAGGAGAGGAGTGGAGAGGAGAGGAGCGGAGTGGAGAGGAGAGGAGAGGAGAGGAGAGGAGAGGGGAGGAGAAGAGAGGGGAGGAGTAGAGAGGAGAGGAGTGGAGAGGAGAGGAGCGGAGTGGAGAGGAGAGGAGAGGAGAGGAGAGGAGAGGGGAGGAGAAGAGAGGGGAGGAGCGGAGAGGAGAGGAGAGAAGAGAAGCGGAGAGGAGAGGAGAGGAGAGGAGAGGAGAAGAGAGGGGAGGAGTAGAGAGGTGAGGAGTGGAGAGGAGAGGAGAGGAGCGGAGCGGAGAGGAGAGGAGAGGAGAGGAGAGGACAGAAGAGAGGGGAGGAGCGGAGTGGAGAGGAGAGGAGTGGAGCGGAGAGGAGAGGAGAGGAGAGGAGAGGAGAGGAGAGGACAGGAGAAGAGAGGGGAGGAGCGGAGAGGAGAGGAGAGGAGAGAAGCAGAGAGGAGAGGAGAGGAGAGGAGAGGAGAGGGGAGGAGTGGAGAGGAGAGGAGAGGAGCGGTGAGGAGAGGAGAGGAGAGGAGAGGAGCGGAGCGTAGAGGAGAGGAGAGGAGCGGTGAGGAGAGGAGCGGAGAGGAGAGGAGAGGAGAGGAGCGTAGAGGAGCGGAGAGGAGAGGAGAGGAGAGGAGAGAAGCGGAGAGGAGAGGAGAGGAGAGAAGCGGAGAGGAGAGGAGAGGAGAAGAGAGGGGAGGAGTAGAGAGGAGAGGAGTGGAGAGGAGAGGAGAGGAGAGGAGAGGAGAGGAGAGGAGAGGGGAGGAGAAGAGAGGGGAGGAGCGGAGAGGAGAGGAGAGAAGAGAAGCGGAGAGGAGAGGAGAGGAGAGGAGAGGAGAAGAGAGGGGAGGAGTAGAGAGGAGAGGAGTGGAGAGGAGAGGAGCGGAGCGGAGAGGAGAGGAGAGGAGAGGAGAGCAGAGGAGAGGACAGAAGAGAGGGGAGGAGCGGAGTGGAGAGGAGAGGAGTGGAGCGGAGAGGAGAGGAGAGGAGAGGAGAGGACAGGAGAAGAGAGGGGAGGAGCGGAGAGGAGAGGAGAGGAGAGAAGCGGAGAGGAGAGGAGAGGAGAGGAGAGGAGAGGAGAAGAGAGGGGAGGAGTGGAGAGGAGAGGAGTGGAGAGGAGAGGACAGGAGAAGAGAGGGGAGGAGCGGAGCGGAGAGGAGAGAAGAGAAGCGGAGAGGAGAGGAGAGGAGAGGAGAGGAGAAGAGAGGGGAGGAGTGGAGAGGAGAGGAGTGGAGAGGAGAGGAGAGGAGAGGAGAGGAGAGGACAGGAGAAGAGAGGGGAGGAGCGGAGAGGAGAGGGGAAGGCCTCCAACATGCCGACTCAGCTTCCCTCCTAATACCAGCAGTGCACTCCTCTGTCTCTCACAAGCTGGGAAGAGAGAGTGAGTGCCTGAGAGCATGTCTATAAAAACCTTCTGACCGGTACTATAAATATTACCGTAATACTGTCATATTACTGTAAGAGACCATACAAATTACAGACATTCTTATTTCTACTTCAGTACTGTAATATTGGACAGAATGTCCAGTTGGAGTGCATAAGTGCAATGCTGACAATACTGACTAACACAGCACTGAACCTAAGGTTGTGTATATCATTGGACTTCCATAACTGTGAAAAGGAAATATAACACGCATAGAGCTTCCTATATGGTTATCTGTCACTGACAAGGTTTGATTTTCCGTGTTAATCAGTCCACTCTAAAGTGGCTGCTAGACTACGACAAAGAAAGAAAGAAAAAAAGAATGTGTGTATGTGTGTGCGTCTCTCTGTCTGTGTGTGTGTGTGTGTGTGTGTGTGTGTGTGTGTGTGTGTGTGTGTGTGTGTGTGTGTGCGTGTGTGAGAGAGTGTGTATGAACTCACTCTCAACTGTGAACCCAGTTAAGCATAAAATAATCCAGACCGCGCCTAGTCACTTCAGCTTTGTCGTCGTGATCGATAAAAGCCACAAAAGGTCCGCGTTCCTCGACAGCACACAAGGTCTTGCAGATACAGCGAGCGCGGCTAGATTGACGTTAAGCACTCCAAACGAAATGCTTAATGAGTCCTGAGAGTGAGGGCCTATAACTTGACTAACAAGAGAAGTGCAGACTTGCAGATATTTATTCGCGGGTAAAAAGAATGAGCCTCTGAGGAGCCAGAGAAGCAGTGACAGTGCTGAGAAATGAATCACAATATTTAGTGTTAGATTAAAATCGGAGAGGCCTGGTCAAGGAACATGATGTACTGCAGTGTGGGGAAGGGGAGGAGGGAAAAGGGGTGTGTGTGTGTGGTGTGTGTGTGTGTGTGTAGTGTGTGTGTGTGTGTGTGTGTGTGTGTGTGTGTGTGTGTGTGTGTGTAATGTATGTGTGTGTGTAAGAGAGGAGGGTGTACAAGGGAGGAGGGAGCGTTTATGATTTATCATTTCTAAGAACTCTTTACAAGAGACTTTGCCAAATTTC
>NW_027468587.1:11568244-11665329 GCF_046254945.1 Alosa pseudoharengus | reverse complement strand
AGAGAGATTCTCTTTCTCTTTCTCTCTCTCTCTCTCTCTCTCTCTCTCTCTCTCTCTTTCTCTCTCTCTCTCTCTCTCTCTCTCTCTCTCTCTCTTTCTCTCTCTCTCTTTCTCTCTCTCTTTCTCTCTGGCCTCCCGTCCTCTCTAGTGGGTCTCTGCCCACCCCTGGCACTGCCAGTCTTAACGAGGCTGGCAGACTCTTAACGAGACGGGCTGATGCTAATTGATTTGTCATTATTGGCTTTTGCGAGGGGCATAATAAGCTGGGAGACGAGGGGAATCCTTTTAGGCAGATATGGAAAACATCGCCGGCTGTCATCGCAGGCCGGGGAGACTTCACATTAGACCTAATTGCGTTTAGTAACGGAGGATTCAATTAGAGCAGAGAGGCAGGTGGTGCCCCCCCCCCCACCACCACCCCCTGCCAGGGTCCCGACAGGACGGTGGTATTCAGATCTCTGTGTTTAAGACTTCCTGTTGGGATGCATATGGTGCACCCCCATCACCACCACCCCCAATCTGACACATTCACTTGTCTCACGCTGAATCTAATATGGCCACACCACAATCTCTGTGGCATCCTGAGATGCCTTTTTTAAACAGCTGGTTTGACAGCCACTAAAACGTTTGTCTCAAGCCATGCCAGCCCTGCTATTGCCATCCCATGTCATTGGTCTTTATAGAAGATGATGGCATCGTTTTACGTGTGTTAGGGTTTAGAGCATCTCGGTTACAAACATTCCGTAATAAATAACTCCACTCAGACTGTGGGTTCCTTTGTATGGAAAATTCCGGAGCTGGTTTGGCCATTGGCCTAATCTTGTAAAGCCAAAGATGCACTTCAAAAGGTAAGCAACAGAAGGACAAAGAGACTATGGGAAGCTTTTATAACCTATATGATTATAGACACTGCTTGTCCTGAGAAGAACTGACTCGTTTAATGTTATTTATAATGCTGCATTATTTTGATTTTCAAATTTTAATGATTAGCACCATAATGCATGACTTGACTTGACATTCCATGAAGAGTGTTTTTCAAACTGTGAAAGCTGGTCATTAGGTTTTCACTGAAAGGCACCCTTAAGTTTTTTTTTTTTTTTTTTTTAACCTTACCAAAATCGAAACGGAAAAGAACTGCTATGCTACAGGAATTCAGAGATAATTTTCTACAGACTAATGTCGGTGCATTCCCTCTATATTATATCAGAGTTATGTTCATACACTGTTGCAAAAGATGCATTTTTTTATTTATTTAGTTTAGTTTATTATTGCACTTCTCAACTGTAGAGGGGAGCAAATCTTGTTTAGTGCTGCTTTAATTATGACCGAAGTTAAAGCAAGCGGTTTTATCAAAGTCATTTTTTTCTGTTTTCTTTTTACCAATTTTGGTCGATTCCCAGAACACTGAATGACCGCAATGAACATAAAACTTGGTGGGCATGTAGCCCGACTAGGCTGATATAGAATTGAAGTTTTCGGTTCCACACAAAGACAGACACACACACACACACACATGCACACGCACACACACACACACACACACACACACACACACAGACACACACACTAACAAACATAGACGCACTGGCTGTGCACAAGTCAGTTTTATTGTCCTTATGGACCACTATGCAGTACATCAGTTTTATTGCACGTCTTCAAATTTGATCATTTCACTTCACTTGTTCCACCAGCATTGATGCACATTTATTCATAATATGCACATTTATTCATAATATGTAATATATCATCATGTTAGAGAGAAACACAAACGAAATGCCTTAAAATAAATAAATGAAAGGATTTTAATGAATCATCATCCTCATATTCATCATCATTGGAGATGACACTATGCAGCAGACAGTTGTTTATGTGGACCCAGAATGGTAGTTCATTGCACCACTAGACAGTTCATAGTATTACATTGTTGAACAATATATAGACATAGTTTTTGTGTAATTGTTATATCATATCTCATGTGCACAGAGACACTGTTTACAACATTAAGATATCAATTCTAAAATACAGAGGTGGAAATGTTCACTTCAAGGGATAAATTGTTCACAGTATTAATATATTTCTTTTCATATGAGAGGCAGCAGTATCAAAATATCCATGTTCATATACACAGATTTGTTATGAGTTCACAGCATTAGCATAACAGTGTAGATATGAGAGGCAGTTCACAGTGTGATTAGATTATCTGGACCTGTAGCCAGATGGATAATTCACAGTACGAACAGATATCAGGTCCGGTCCACAGAGAGGCCGTTCACAGCATTACCGCGCCTCACGTCCACCTGTCTCCACATGAAACCTGAGAGCCAGTTGACATCTCGACGGCCGTATCACGGCAACAATGCTGCCACTGCCGCATGGGCACTCGTAAATTCAGCTTCCTAAGGATGTTACACAAGTAACTGAGATGCAAGGAAATCAATTGACAGTTTTACAGTGGGCTTCCAAAAGCCCCATGACTGGTCTATCTTAATCCCGCGTCTCAGTAAAGATGGGGGGAGCAGGCGTAGCTCCTTTTTTTTTTTCAACCCACAGATGGAGTTTCAAAGTGCTGTTGCCCAAGCCATTGGACAGGCACATTATATATGGAGCACGTGATGTCCATTTGTCAGTGGAAATTTGGATGGGTGATAGTGAACTATATGATTCCACATGTCACATACTGATATGCAGCTAACATACAGAGTCCACGCTAAGCTCAGACTGAGCTGTGGGTATCCTCTCTCGGTATTTTACAGGGTTATGTTTTTGCTTTTTGGACTAAACTAATGCCTTGACTAAATAATGAAGAATAGTAATATTATAAATCATGGTATCTCTCGCAGACATAACTTCCATCAGCAGGCTAGTTTTGGAGTGATATACGGTGAGAGTGAGGCCTACATTTAATCAGTCCTTCAACCCACTGGGAACGGCGGCTCTGACCTTAGCATAGCTCGACCTCTCCCTGGCGTTGCATGGGAACAAGAGGAAAATATTAGTGTTTCGAAAGTGTCTGGCAAAGAGAAAGACATGGGGAGAAAGAAAAAGAGAGAGAGAGAGAGAAAAAAAGAGAGAGAGGAGAGCTGCTGGCACTGATAGTGTCTGCCACTATCCCAGCAGAGCCCAGCAGAGCCCAGCACTTTGGGTAGATATGAGCAGGAACACGCTGGGTATCTGCTCTCCTCCGACTGATTACGTGACGGATGAGGTGAGATGAGGGGACACTAACCCGAGGAGATCGCATGGCCGTCCGAAAAATATGGAAACTCTGAAACTCTGGCTCGCTGTTTCCCTTTTTTTTCTTCTCTCGTGTCTGTTGTTTTCATTGCGGGTGGGGGGCTGGGCAGGCAGGACCGCATGTGGACGACGGTGCCTCGGGATTGGAAGGCGAGAGGTAGTGGATGCCTCCTGACGCCAGGTTAACACACATTTCACACACACACACACACACACACACACACACACACACACACACACACACACACACACACACACTGGCTAGCACAATCAGACCTCGCCAGAACACGCCCGAGGTCACTGTGTCAGAGGACAAATAAAAATGAAATGAGAGGAAAAAAAGAAAAAAACGAGTTGGCAAACTGCTCCTCGCTTCTGATGACAGAGATGAGCGTCTAATGAAGCCGAAAGCGCCGCAACCGCACTTCCCTTCCTTCCCCCACTCAGCTGGTGCTCCCTGCGTTGCCATCAGAGCTCTGCTTAGCCGCGACTCTACCCCCAGTCCCAGTGGACATGCCAGGGCACCACCAACTGGGCAATGCCCTTCTCCATGACAGTGGGCAGGCCGGTCATTAAGGCCGTGGAGTTTGTGGCGGAGGGTAAAGAGAGAGAGAGAGAGAGAGACAGAGATAGAGAGAGAGAGAGGGAGGGAGAAAGAGAGAAAGTCCCTTTGTTCATGGTTGCGCCAGACGTGTCAGAGGCAAGAGTGAGCTCTTTTGGCTGGAGATGGCAGAAAGTTTGACTAAGGCCTTTTGTGTGTGTGTTGGTTGGTGTGTGTGTTGGTTGGTGGAGAGTGTCTGAGTGTGTGTGTGTGTGTGTGTGTGTTTGGGGGGGGGGGGGGGCGTGTTGAGGGTAGGTGGAAGAAGGGGCAGGGGACACAACAGCGACCATATGCTCAATGTGACCCTCATTATTTTCAATTACGCCAGCCATCCGTGGAACAGCCTGCGCCGAGCCGCGTCCCCCTGTCACACCTCTGCCCGGGCCACTCACGGGCCGGGGAGCAGCGCAAACGCACGCCTAGCGCGTGGGGGGGGGGGGGGGGGGTCTGGAAGTCGCGGCGGCGGGGTGGCGTGGTGCACGGCGGACAGAGATCCTCAGCGCTCCACTGCAGGGCGTCTGGATGGATGAGTTGATTGAGAATAATGGGGGTCACATTGAACGCGTGATGTAAACGGCCCTAACCTTATGCCGACTCGTTAATGAGATTATGAACTTGGCAGTGGCAATCCCTCTTGGTTCCTCCGGCGGTAGGGGTACTACAAGGAGCGCTTGGCGCTCGGAGTGGAGATGAGCGGAGAAGAGGAGAGCGCGGGTCTTTGTCTCGGCCCCCCTTACATAAATAATTGCTCTGATGATGAGCAAGGTGACCGTTAGGCCTGAGGAACATGAGCAAGAGGAGGACGAGGAGGAAGAGCAAGAGCATCACCAAAGACAACACCCTGGTGTCACTGAAGCACTAACCACTTGTCAACTCTCTGACACTTTGTCGCCCTCTCTGTCTCTCTCTCGCTCTCTGTCTCCCTCTCTCTTTCTCTGTCTGTCACCATCTCACACATCTATCACTATCTTGTCCTATCTCTCTCTATTTATGTTCTTTTTGGAGATTGTTTTTCAATAGTTGATAGTAGAAATACAGTACTCAAAATTACTCTTAGACTCACAGGAGCCAATATGACAGGACATTGTCTTTAATAGTACTGAATGCAAACAGAGAAATGTTGGGGCGGACAGTTGTCTCAGGCAGGAGGGTGACCCAAACATGAGCATGGTGTACTGTAGATCACTGTAGATTTTTTTTTTCATTTTAGGTTTTAGGTGTGAATTAAATATCACAAATATGTCAGTCATCGTTTTATGTAATTTTCTCATTTTCGCTGGAGACCTTAATGAGCCTTTTAATCTTTGTTTAGAGTGTGAAAGTGGCGACCTTCAGACCCACACAAACACTCTAACAGAGAGACCCTTTCACAAGCGTCATGCGCACGCACACGCAGGCACTCATCACGCACACACACACACATACATAGGCACATACACACACACACACACACACACACACACATACACACTCGCAGTGTAGCACCAGGGCCTCTGCTGCGGCCAAAGATACACAGAGACATACATCGAAAAACACCAAGAGCCGCACACTCCTCAACAAAGAATCTCTAGAGTCTCTGGTAAGACATGAGCACCAGGACAGACAGGCACATCAAAACCCTGCTCAAGAGCCTCTGTGAGGGAACGGAGTCATGTTGGAGACGCGGGACAGACAGCATGGCCACTTCTGTCGGAGGGCCAAGACAGACATGAAGACACACAGACAAGACGGAGCAAGGCCACCAGAACCTCCATTGGGTCTTTCACAAGACACACACATGCATCGACATCGAGAGAGACAGACCGGAATGACTGCTATGGCACTAAAGACATGGGAGACAGACAGGCGAGATGTCTGTGGTTCTCTTCTGGAGAGCAGATATATCACTTACTCCTCAGTGTCTCTGACATGAGAGAATAGCGCCTAACAAACCCTACATGTTTCATCATCTAGTTGATGTTTCAATCTATCACACTACTGAGTTAAACAATGATTGAGTGTTCAAAAAAATAGACATTTGAACTTAGAAAAATACAGCATACATTTAGTTACCCATGGTTACATTTCAACATAGACTTCAACACAACATGCTTCTTACAGCCTTTCTCTCCTCCCCTGCATGTGCAACGATTCAAGGACTTTTATTCTTCACATACAGATACAATGTAAGTCATGTAGTGAAATAATATATGGTTGCTTAATTATTCCTGATGGCTCACCAATGCTTACTAAAGAGAAATAAAGCCTCTGTATGTCTGTTAAATTATGTGTGGTTGTATGTCTGTGGTGTATGTCTGTTATATTATGTGTAGTTGTATTTCTGTGGTGTATGTCTGTTATATTATGTGTGGTTGTATGTCTGTGGTGTATGTCTGTTATATTATGTGTGGTTGTATGTCTGTGGTATGTACTGTATGTCTGTTATATTATGTGTGGTTAGTTTGCATACTGACAGTAAGAGAGAGAGAGAGATTCTCCTCCTGAGATGAAGGCACTCAGAGAGGTCGTGACCTTGGTGTCCACTGCGCTCCGGTCCTGTTTGATGGCGACTCTCCGTTGACACAGCTCCAGGTCTGGACCCTTCCTGACCACGGCCGAGGACAGAGATCCGCTCAGACCTTCACCCTGACCAGCCAATCAGCCCTGCTAGCCAGGTGGCCAGCCGGTCAGACCCCTCACAGGTCCAGGCCTCAAAGTGATGAGTGCGCTCGTGTGAGTTCACTACTCCTGACCCTACAGGCCATTTGATCCCCTGACACGAAGTTTATTTTCCTAAAGCTTACAGCCTGATATTCCAGCACTTAATTTAAGAGCACAGTTAAATCACAAAGGCCATAATGTGTCAAGAGAGATCCCAGAGGAGGGGGTGGGGTGGGGGGGATCACAGGCAGTGCATGGACGGGGGGCAGGAGGGGACAAAAGAGTAAGTAATGAAAAAGCTATGATTGCTTTTCTGTCCCTCCAAATGACAGTTATCACCTCAATGACCTGCTGCAGGCAGACCCCATCACCAAATGACACGCCGAGGCAGAACGTCACCTAACAGGGTAGTTACAAAAATCAATACAAAACCCATTTCAGAGATACTCAGTGCGTCTGAGTGTGTGTGTGTGTGTATGTGTGTGTACGTGTGTTTGAAGGAGAGAGAGGGAGAGAATGGAACCTGCTGTACCATTCATTTATTGACTAGGCCTGAGGGGCAGAAAAAAACAAACTTTTCTGATACACACATTACCAGCCCAACAGAGGTGTTTGTGGTGCGTGGGGGACACTGAGTCTGTAATTGTATTCTCAGTCTATCACTTAAGCTGGTCCACTTTCCTTTCTTTCTTTCTTTCTTTCTTTCTTTCTTTCTTTCTTTCACCATCACGACTCTTTGGCTTAAATCCGAACCTATGTGTGCTTCTTTTGATGCCATGAAGTAGGCTAGGCATTGCTTATGGAGAGAGAATTACTCGTGATCTGCTCTCCTTCTCCCTCCCACTCTCTTCATGGATCAATGGTGGCTTAGGCGGACACTCACAGCAAACATGTGTACACTGGACGATGCTCAGTCGCTCCGTCTTGTCTTTGTGTCAGGCTCACAAACATCGCCATAAATTGTGGCCTTTGATTTGTTGTCAATACGCAATCAAGTGGGATGGCGGATGGCATGATGGGTGTGTGTGTTGTGGTCGCCGGGTGTGTGTGTGTGTGTGTGTGGAGGCCACAGCTCTGAAGGTGTGGAGGTGGAGAAGAAGGGACAGCAGCAGACAAACGACCTGGAAAGACATCAATCCGCAAGGCCGCGTCAGCCCAGACAAATGAGGGGCAAAGAGGCCGGCAGGCGGGAATTTATGGACAGTGACGCGGGTGAGGAGTCCGCTGGTAGGCAGTGTTGCGACGGAGGGTGGAGGCGGTGGGGAAAACCGTGGTGGTGGTGGTGGTGGTGGACTTGTCAGACTGGCTGCCCGTTAAGCAGGAGGCTGTTTCATTGGGAGTGCAGCTCACCTCACAGTTCACTCGCACACTCACTCAGACAGACACTTTGACTTGTGTGTTGTGTTCGGTGTGTTTACTTCTGAGTGGACCGTGCTGCTTTGTGCTGCAGGCAAACGTGTGGCAGAAATGTGGTCCTGTCGTCTTTTCTTCCCTCTCTTCTCCCCTCCTCATCCTCTGCCCTCCTTGTGTTTACTCTCTACGCTTTCACCTCTATTTATTCCTCCCGTCATCTACAATATTCGCCAGAGCGTGCATGTCGTACACTCAACAGATATTCACAGTGCATTCAACGACACACACACACCTACATCTATATACTGGCACAGATATACACACACCCATGCAAAGACACACACATAGATACGTTCTAGTGGCACACACACACACACACACATATACTGTATAGACACACACACACACACACACACACACACAAACACAAGGACCCCACACACAAACGTCATAACACAGGCGGTGTGGAGTGACTTCTCGGTCTGATTCTTGTAATCAAAAGACGGTGTTGCAATCTGAAAAAGACACAAGTGGGAATGCCCCGCTGACATGCCAGAACAGAGACGGAGCAATCAGCGGGACTGAATGCATTTCTGTATAGTATATTTAAAGCCCTGCCACCCAGCCACACACATACACATGCTGCGCTTTCTATTTTGAAAAGAGAGAGAGAGAGAGGAGAGAGGGGAAGTATAGGAGCGGATATGGCTGGTGATAGTCTATTACGAGCCATCATCAGCCTACTCTAGCCTAGATAGGAAAAATTCCATCACGCGCTTCCCGGCGAAAATGTAATACAGAAACCAAATTATGGCTGGAATTGAAAAGTCACAGGCTTATTCTGTCTTAATCAACAGCGGCCTGGAGAGCAGTGCCCACGAGTGCAGACAGGGACAAAATGCACTGGCTGGATTATCAGTTTTGACATCTGCTCAACGGCTTTGGGCTCCGGAGGGCAGTCGCTTCTCTCTCTCTCTGTGTGTGTGTGTGTGTGTGTGTGTGTGTGTGTGTGTGTTTGTACTGTTCTGATATAAGAGACGATCTAACATAAAGGTGAACTGACCTGCATAAGGTCTGCACACTGTCTTAACACAGACTTTTTTTGTGATGTGTGTGTGTGTGTGTGTGTGTGTGTGTGTGTGTGTGTGTGTGTGTTTCTGTGTGCACGTCAGGGTCTACCTTTGGGTGCTGATATTATTTTCATAGTCTTACAGTACCGGTATAGAGTTGAATGTCTCACAAAGAAATATTCTGGAAGATTCATCACCTTGCATGCTTGCTCTTTTTTGTTGTGGTTCAAACTATCACCAAGATGAAGGAGAGGAATGCTTAATGTTTCATTTCACAATCACAAAATGCCTTTCTCACCCAACAGTACATACCTGTATTTTAACCAGTCCTGGAGACCATAGAAAATAGAATTTAATCAATAGTTAAATCAATAATTTAGGGTCATAATATACTACTGTATATATATGTAAGCGTTCCATGTACTATGCATGCTAGAAATGTCATGCCATGTGATGTGTGTGTTTGTAGCAAAGTGTAAATGTAGAGCTGAACTTCCTCCCTATTCAGGTAAACCTGAAACTGAAGTGTCATCGGTCTGATCAGAAAATAAAACCATACAGTAATGTGTCTTTTTTAATATTGAATAGCTGATGTCAGAACTTGGTCTTCATCCTAGCCTTACATACTCCCTGTTCTAACCCACAGCATTTGTTTTATTCATCAGAATTACATATTTATTTCCTCACCAATTTTACATTTTGTTTAATATCAGAATTATACTTTTTGATGTATTCAAATAAAAAGTTCGGGTATCACAGTGGTAGCACGACTCCTCTGTGTTTTTGAAGATCAGATAAGCTCACCCCGACACACAGGGGAAGCTTGACCTTTGACCTGGTCGAATTCCACCTTGATGCTTCAAGCCAGCTGAGAAAAATAAAAGGAAAAAAATATTTCCAGACATTCTCTCTCTCTCTCTCTCCCCATTTTCTTCCCTCACCCTCTTTCTCTCCCATCACGCCACCCCCATTTTCTCTTCCCATCTTTGTCTCTCATCCTCCCCTCCTCCCTCATTGTGGAGTTCACCCGGATAAGGAGAAGTCATCCATATTTAACAAGCACATGATTGAAATTTTAAATGTTCTGCCTCAGTGATAATAACAGTCAGACAGGGGGAGAATAATGAAACAAGTGGCACAGCGCAGGGCCCTGTTTTGAATAGGGTCTCAGGACGACGTGATTTGTAGGCGACAAAGCTCAATTAGTTTGGAGTACGGGGTCCCTGACGAACCTGCGCGAGATTACAACTGACAAAATCCATCAAAATGTCTGATTCCTGAGAGGAGAGTGATATCAGGACTGTAACAAGCTAAGACTTTTCCAATGCACACAAGCACACAAACAGAAATAGACTCTGACACACATGCACGCACGCACACACACACACACTCCGGTCTTTATATCTGGAATAATATGGCAGAGTATAAAACATACTGTGAAGTGCTGGGCACCAGTGCAGTGTCTCTATGTTATGATAGCTGTTAGAATGGGCTCCATATGATGGGCAACACACAGCCCTAGCTCTAAGCTGCTAATTTATCTTATATGATTACGCTGGAGTGATGGCACTCCCCCATGCCAAACACGTACATGCGTTAGAGCGTGCATGTGTGTGTGTGTGTGTGTGTGTGTGAGTATGTGGTATGTATAATGTGTGTGTGTGTGTGTGTGTGTGCGCGTGTGTGTATGTGTGTTTGTGCGTGTGTGTGTGTGTATAAGTATGTGGTGTGTATAATGTGTGTGTGTGTGTGTGTTAGGGGGTTGGAGGTGTTTCCAGGGTTCAGCAGGGGTCATGGCGATCATTCCCCCACGTGTCCTGAGGGCTCTCATATCTCTGCATCTTTATGGTGGGGGGAGGGCCATATCTGCTGGCCCGGGTCTGATTGGCTGCCCTAATACGCCATTTGTGGCTAATTCTCAACCCACTAAGTCACAGGTGACGACCCCCCGTCTCGTAAATCTCCCCCCCCCCCCCCGCCCAAATCCCACTCCTCCACCCTGCCTCTCTCTCCCTCGTTCTCTCCCTCCCTCCACCCTCCCTCCATGCATATGCAGCAGGCTGTTTATGTGACAGCCAGCGGCGTAAAAGTGACGGACGGCCGGATGCGGGCCATCAAAGTGCACCGGCCTGCTCACGCTCCAACCTCCGCAACGCCTGCGATTGTTTTCTCTTCTCCTCAGTAATGCCCTGCTCACCGGCCGAATGCCCCGACTCCCCGCGCCCCCTCTCTGCCTGGAGAGGGGCAGTAGAGGTAACAACACAAACAAACAGAGAGGTGTTTGCCCCATTCTTGGGGTAATTGTTGACAGAAGTGCGATGCTAGAGAGTTAATGAGTGCCTGTGACTGGTCTTAGAGAGCTGTAAACAGGCTAGGACAGGTGAATTAACATGCATCAACACGTGGGCTGTATGCTTTCTCTCCTTTTATCTGTGTTTCCTTATCGATCATTACCAGAGAGGGTCTATCTGTGTCATGTCATTGTTTGTCTTTCATTGTTTTCTGCGTTCTTGGAGGACTGATGCTTCTTAGGCCCTGTCCACATTAAGCTGGGTAAATATTAACATGCTGAAATCATTGTACCGTTTAGCCCTTCCTTCCACATTGAAACAGTGTGTTCTGACAGTGAAACTTTTGAAAAAAAAAAAATTTTGAAAAAAAAAATTACATTTTAACTGCAAATAAAAATATGTGTATTTATATTTACCCAGTTTAACATACACACAGCCTTGCCATTTATTCTCTGTGTTCTAGAATATCTTGGGAGTTTGAGTGTCTCCATGGCGCTGATGAGATCCATCGGAAGGCTGCTGTCTTGACTCTTGGCTTGGTTCAAACAGGCATGGAGTGTGCGGTGACCAGGGTCACGCTGACCAGAGTGTGTGCAGGGGAGTTTGAGTGTGTGTGTGTGTGTCTGTGTGTGTGTGTGTGTGTGTATCTCAGGGACATATGAGTGTCAGAGTGTGTGTCCGTGAGTGATGTTAAGGTTTCAGAGGGCATGATGTGGGCCGGAACGTGTGGAGATTCATAAGGTGATGTGTAAGAATATATGTGTGACTGAAGGAGACATTATGGGCCCTGGCCCAGTATCGTGTCACGGTCGCACACACTATAACACACAAAAATAGTCCATCCACAAACAAACTATGAGTCCCCTCAGAGTCAGTTCCATTGCCCTATAACCCAGAGAATGACCCTCCCATCCCAAGAGAAGTGGGCTAAAGCACTCATTCACACCCGACTTCTGAGAACGGACAGGTAAAGTCTGTCCACTCCCTCATCCCCATCCCCAGTAGCATGTTAGCATGGAGCAAACCGATGGTTAAAATGTAGGCTACTGAAGCTCCAGTCCACCCACCTGCAACCCAGCACAGTATTACTCCTACTATCATGAAAGAGCATGGCTAGAAATAACACATCGTAGATATGGTAAAGCGGAGCCTTGACATAATTGACCGTTCGGAAGCCCCACCCATCGAATGCAGATGAGCCAGTGGCAGTCCAGTAGCTCCGCACAGGCAGACACACTCCCGAAAACTTCAGTTCACGGCACTATTCACCTTCCGCATGCCAACAAGGGGGGCGCCATATTGTTCTGTATTGTCGTCAAACTTCTGGTTGAGCAAGTCTGTCCATTGCATTACATTGGCACATCAGTTATTTTAGTGAAGATGTCCAGCATTATGTTTTCGGTGCGGGGCTGTCATAACAATTGGGTTAAAAGACGGGCAAACAATACTGCCCATCTGCTCTTTAAATGTTGTTTTTTGTCTCTTCCCACGTTAGCCTCTCCATGCTAATTCGCTGGGTTTTTCAACGTAGCTAACTAGCCATATCTAGCAGACCGGAAATGTACAGACAATGCGGAAGACAAGAACATTTAAAAATGGGCGGGCTGCTAAGGTGAATAGAAATGCATTGGGAGCTGTGACTTTTTTCAGGTGTTATGGGATTTTATAGTGACGTGAGTTGAAAAGGACGGCAATCTTGATTATGCTTTCTGTAGTGGGCAGCCGTGGCCTACTGGTTAGCGCTTCGGACTTCGAACCTCGACCAGTAGGAAGCGGCTGAAGTGCCCTTGAGCAAGGCACCGAACCCCTCACTGCTCCCCGAGCGATTAGTGTGTGCTTCACCTCACTGTGTGTTGAGTGTGTTTCACTAATTCACAGATTGGGATAAATGCAGAGACCAAATTTCCCTCATGGGATCAAAAGAGTATGTATGCTTATACTTAATCAAGGTAAATTAGATGAAATTCTCCAAATGCTAGCTAGCATCGTCACGTCAGAAAAGCATGGGGCTGTGCACAGTATGCAATGCAATGTAGAATCAACATGAACATTTTTATCAATAGTACACACAGGGATGTAGCTCAGTCAGTAGCAGGTCACTCTATGACGCAGGAGACTGGGGTTCAATTTCTGCTCGCTGCAGCACTTTGAAGGTGCATTTCTCACAGCTAAACCAAGCTAGATAGATAGATAGATACAGTAGATATATAGAGATAGAAGGTTGGGCTTGTGGAACTATAGGCTACATGGTCCTCGCTTTAGATTGGGGGACTGCAAAATTTACTACAAATAGGTAAGAAAGGTCTTATAAGCATATTAGTTATCCACCTCTTTGTCTTATACACCATTAACAAGCATTAACAAGCTGCTTGTTAACACTTACAAGCTGCTTGTTGACTGTTTACAAATATGATTGTAAGTAACTTAAAAGGCTGCTTATTAACACTTACAAGCTGCATGTTAACAGTTAGTTAATGTTATGTAAGGGATAATGGCCGCCGATGTGTCCTGTTATACGGAATTAATGGACAAGGGCGAGGGGCAAAGAACTCCCCGATGTGCAGCGGCCCATTAATCCATTAATTAGTCCATTAATTCCGTATAACTGGACACACCTCGAAGGCCGTTATCCCGCTTATCACCCGGTTGCCACTGTAAAGCCATGCCTTTAGCATGCAAAGGAAACACGCGGTTCCATTTAAAAAGAAGCCCATTAGTTCAGCTTTCGTTGGCCCTATAACAGAGATAGCATGGACAGTTAGCTTGTTTACAGTTGATTCCATTGTTGCGAAGCCTGCCTCCAGGCTCAACCCTCGTCCTGCTATGGTTGTTATAGTTACCATTCATAAGCATTGATATTGAACAGCGATTAAACTTTTTTTTACCAGATCTACTTCATAGGTGTCCTGTTATTCAGGATTAAAAGCCACCCCGCCAGCCAATCAGAAAAGAGTATTTCTTCTCTCCGGGTGATAATAAAGGATAACAACAGTTAACTAGTAATGAATTGTTAACTGCTTATTTTAGTACATTGTGCTCTCAATTTAGTAAACCGTGCGCTCAATTTACAACAATTAAAATGAGAGCACAATTTAGTCAAATGAGCGCACTATAGTAAAATGTGCGCACAATTTACTAAATCGTGAGCACGATATACTAAATTGAGAGCACAATTTAGTGAAATGAGTGCACAATTTAGTAAAATGTGCACACAAATTAGGTAAATGAGCGCACGTTTTCTGGATATATACCAAAAAATATGACACCTCCTGGTCCTGTTCGAATTGTGCCATGAATTTCACATATGATGTGTGTGAATTTAAAATATACATTTCCACATCAAGAAAGTACTGTTGTTTGATAGGCTGCAACAGTTATGTTTTGTGTGAATCCGCTCAGTGGACTACATCTCTCACCTCGACGGTTACATCTTGCTGCCAGCTATGTCACTTTAAAGTAGTTTATGTAGCTGCTACAGTCTATGGACAAATACACCTTCCTTACCTGATGTGTTTTATCCTGACTCATAGTATTTTCATCAGCAAGGGAAGACCAAGTAAGACCTGTTGCTGGTATGCTTAATTCCGGTAAGGCTGTGAATGGGCTAACATCACTAGCGTTCGTTGTAATTTTACAATGTTGTAATTCAATAGTTATGAAACAAACTGCAAATGGCTCTACATGAAAAAATTGTGTAATATGTGTAATTCAAGGCACAAGTCGATCAGGACCAGAAAAGAATTTCTCTTTTGCCATTGACTACCGTTCATAATTTTTCCGAAAAATAGGTCCCATGGTGGCAAATGGAGAGTAGCCTACCTCCATGTCCTTGTCTCCATAGATTTGTTCAAATGAAGCGTAATGGAGAAGCCTATTGAGTGACAGCTCCCACACACCAGTCTGCACCCCTTTTAGTAATGTACCTTCGGTGGTTCTTGTGTCTACTGTTGAGTGCTACCCATGATTCTGTGCAAGTGTCAGTGTGAATGAGATAATGTGTAATTGTGGGTTATTGTAGTTGTATTTGCGTTTACCATGGTGCATATTTGTTAGCGTGACTTTGGTTCTGCCTCATGTGTCCTCTTGTTGATGTGTGGGATTACGCTTGTGTGTTGCGTGTGCAGTTTAGACCAGCGGTTCCCAAACTTTTTTCCCCGCGGACCACCTTCTACATCTTGACTCGGCTCGCGTACCCCCACCATCCAACACATAAAAAAGTAACTCATTCTATTGACGCATTCCAGGCATCGTTGTTTAATTAGCCGCCCTACATGATAACATAATCAAAATGTGCAACTGGTCTATGAGCTCTCACACTAAAAAAAAAAAACAGTGTGGAGAACCACATTAGACTGGTTAGATAGCATCTCACTGCAGACCACGCACTGTGGCTTTGGGCAGTCTGTCTCCCAATCCACGTGAAGCCTAGGGCTATATGCCTCATCATACTTTCGTTTTCTTCGCGCAGTCTTTTCTGTCTCGTTCTTTCTTTTATCCCCCTGCGCTCCATCTCTACCTTCATTAGTCTGCCAACCATCCCATTGTTACCTGTGTCCTGCTCTGTTTCTCTCGCTTCTCCTCTTCGATCGCTTTAATTAGGCCTTTTGGACAGTGTCCCTGTTTTTAGCCAGTTTTCCATGTTTACACAGCCTTTTACCTAGCCTATACTTCAACGAAACTAACGCGCCAGATATTCTGGCTGCCCGCAGAAAATCACGTGTAGCCTATTGTGTGTAGCTTATTTTGTAAGTTTACAAATGATTTCCTTTAATTTCACGTTTCCATGTCATTATAACCTGATTCGAAATTATGTATTATTTATGAATTAATTAGAGTATTAATTAATTAATCATTTTTAACTCCTTTCCGCCATTGCCCTTTTCATCTCGCGTACCCCCTAGTGGTAGCTCGCGTACCACCGGGGGTACGCGTACCACAGTTTGGGAATCCCTGGTTTAGACTACCCTTGTGTTGCCCTGTATTGTCATCTCTGTTACAAATATTGCTGCAAGCAGCAATGCGGGGGCCTAGCAGTGCGCTATAGCAGGAATGGCGTTGCCATGGCATGAGCAAGCACTCACAGCAAGTTTGATGGCAATTGGATAAAGAACGGCTGAGAAAAAAGCTAATTTACTTTGTTACAGCGCCCCTAGAGGCCAAAATACACCAATGTCCTTATGTGTCCTCACAATCAGGTAACAGGTCCTTATTCCAAGTTTGGACTTTGTACACCAAAGCGTTGCTGAGATACAAGCTCACTTCCTGTATTACAGCGCCCCCTATAGAGGCCACATAATGCCAATTTTGTAGTGCGTCCTCACAATCAGATACCAAGTCCCTGTACCAAGTTTGGACTTCATACATTAAAGCGTAGCCGAGATGTTAGCCCACTTGCTGTTAGGCGGCATCGTCGCCATGTGTGATTGGCTTTCACGGGCAAATAAACTTTAAATTCAAAAATCTGACAAGTATCGTTTGTGCGGCTCGGTCTGAAGATCATCTCCATGTTCTGTGAAAATCAGATGAAATTTGTAACCGCTGAAACTTTTCGTAGAGTTTGGACTAAATCCAATATGGCGGAGGTCCAATATGGCGGAAAGTGACGTATAAAAATTGCTGTGAGTGATTGGGACAGTGTCCTGACTAATGGTATCGAGTTTTGTTATGTTAACTCAAAGCGTCACCTAGATGTTTGTCCACTTCCTGTTTGGCGGCTTCATCGCCATATTTGATTGGCTGTCACGGGCAAACAAAAATGAAATTGAAAAATCTGACAAGTATCTTTTGTGCGGCTCGGGCAGAAGATCATCTCCACCAAGTTCCGTGAAAATCGGATGAAACTTTTGGTAGAGTTTGGACTAAATCCAATATGACGGAGGTCCAATATGGCGAAAAGTGACGTAATAGGGGTCATTGAAAGGTCGGTCCAGGGATTCCAACGGTGCCTGATATGTGAAAATCAGACGCACCGTTCAATGGTCACATACGTGAATGCAATCCAGGTTCGACCCATTGGTGGCTCTAGAGTGTTGGGCATAGAGTTCTGTAAATTGGTGAGAGTGATCATGGGACAGTGCTGAATCAGTGTGCCAAATTTCATAACTTTAGACCCAGCGGTTCAATTTTCGGCCAGATTTTGACCTGTTGGTGGCGCTAGACGGCTGGGTTTAGAGGTCCGTAAATTAGTGTGAGTGGTCAGTGGGGTGTCCCGAAACTTTCTGCCAAAAATCTGCACTTTTTAGCCAGGCGTTCTATGGGCTGCTTGGCTCCCAATAAATGACCATGCTGGCCAAAGGTGATCACTGTCTGCGAATGTGATTGCTGCTGTATAGCATTATGCTATTGTAAGTTGACTAGCACCCAAACTACATTAACCCACTCAGCAGCCCTCAGGCAGGCCCAAGGGTGGGCTAATGACTGAACCCTCAGAGGAAGCAGCAATCCACCACAATGTCAGCTTCTTAAAGCAACACCAAAGAACTTTTCATCTGTCGCACGCACTATTTGTTTATCCAGCACCGGCTTTGCAAATAACAATGTCCACAGACAAGGTAGAATAAGTTGCATGATTTTATGAAAGTACAATGTATTGCGACATCAGATGCAAGTCAAATTTGTAGTTTCTCATGTCTCATTCCATCGAACTACAGATCTGCTACCCGATGCAGCAAACTTACATAGTGCGGATATAGCCGATAGAGGACCGCGAAGCGAATGCAGAAAGTGCCGTTCACCCTGTTACGAGTTGATGAACCACTGAAACTATTTTGGAAACATTATTTTAAGGTACAAAAAATTCTTTGGTGTTGCTTTAAGGTAACAAATACAGAAAGGTCAAACACACACTTGCGCTCTCTCTCTCTCTCTCTGTAGAGAGAGAGAAGCCTTGGAGCCACTAAATGATGTGTATGAGAGCAGCAGCTAGTATAAGTATAAGCTAGCCATCAGCCCTAAGATCACACTGCCCCCTACAGGTCTGGGGGCTACTGCAGCCTGCCGTGAAACGACTCCAGGATGCTGAGGGACATATACAGACAGAGCGAGAGAGAGCCAGGGAGAAACAGCATAATGAGATGGAAAAAGAGAAGACAGGGAAATAGGGAAAAAGAGAGAAGGAGCGAGAGAGGAGGGGTGAAAGAAGGAGAACACATATCACACAGATAAAGATCCCTTAAGCTAAAAAAGAGCTAGATTAAAAAATCCATAAATGACTGCACTTTCGTTCCACTGGTGAGTTCTCAAGCTAATATTGGCTATTTCAAAGAAACATATGTATGCTAATGTCAAATCAAAACGTTAGGCATGGGAGCAAGCACAAAGTATGATAATATTAGTACAAATAAAAAGACAATTATTTAAGATATGACCAGACACAACAACCTCAACAAAAACAGTAATTTCAGTATTGTGTACAGACGTGTGGTTGTGTGGTGTGATTGTGAATGCACAAACAGTGACCCCAGGCCTTGTTAAATTTGTGCAGGAAAGCACACACACACACACACAAATACTCATACTAACACACATAAATACACACTCATACACACACACACACATACAGCTGGTAGTCGTCAGGAGTCAGCCGTTTTCTTGTTTGAGAGACAGCTCCTTGTCTGACCTTGGCAATTAAAATATAGAATATCTCTGGGATGATGTCAGGCCTATTACAGAAATGTGATAGTGGACACTAGTGGTGACACTGAGCAGAATACACACACACACACACACACACACACACACACCTAAACACAACTGAGCCCAATTTGGAGGGTTTTATGAAACAATATGTGTTGCCTAACAATGAACCGAAGCACCTTGGCGTGGCATGGCGTTGTTGGGCCTGTACTGGCAGAGACATGAACTTTGGGCACGCTGACAGCCGCACTGATGCGGTGCGGCTCGAAGCATCGGCGGCGTAATTAAAGCACTCACCCTGAGAAGAAGGTGATCTCCCCTGTCAGAGTGTGACACAGCCCGCAGCAGCAGGTAGGAGCCAAACCGTTACATGCTCGCTAGCAGCTGGAGAGAGAGAGAGGAGAGAAGAGAGAGAGAGAAGAGTGACTCAATGCGTGAATGCTGGGTCTCATTGCTGCTATTTTTAAAGACAGATATTGCGTTCAGTCTTACATACAATCACAGTTAGTGTGTGTGTGTGCGTTTGTGTGTGGGGGGGGGGGGGGCAATAATTCATCGAAATAATTAATTATAATGTCAGACATTTTTTTAAAATAGATATCATGAAAATTAAAACAACATGTTTGCAATATATCATATGATCGTCTTATTAGTAATCAGTCAGTCAGCCTTTAAATTATTGTTAGTTTTTAGTGGTATTTCTTTCTTATTTATAAATCTTTTTTCTTATTTCATTTGCATTGCAAAAATGTAAATCTGCATTGTATTATTTTGTTCTATGTGTTTATTTTCCCCAATAACTAAAATGTCAATAATTTTCAAGACAGGACTGTAAATTTATTGGAACTAAATGTCTCCCTGGCTTCGCTGTCAACTTGTTTATTCCACAGGCCTGACCCTCTACACACAGGCCTGACCCTCTACACATTCACTCTCTCTCTTTCTTACACACACACACACACACACACACACACACACTGACTGTTTCTCCCTTTCTATATATATATATATATATATATATATATATATATATCACTCACATAGACACACAAACACAGACACACTTATTGTACATATTGTTTGCGGTGGTGAAGGCTCGTGCCCACGCTCTGGGTCTATGAGGGTATCCTGAGGTGAGCTAATATCCCTGTAACACACTGGGACTTTCCTCACTGTGCGCAGGATTGTAATATCGAGACACTAAATTATAGAGCGGCTCCTCGGGCATTACATGGCTCTGGCATGTTACAAGGGCTGCACAGCTGATTGGGTGGTCTGTGTTTATTTACGCGCTGTACCCCATTGCTTAGGCACGCTCTTTACACTAGCAATGCAGTGGAGCAGAGAAATTAAGCTTTCATGTTCTGTTTTACCCATGGCAAGATATTAAGCGCCATGACAAGCTTATCTCCCGCCAAACCGCTTTAAACAACCAGCGGTTCTGTTCAAGGCAATTTGTGCGCCGGACTTTTTTAGGAAAGACATTGTCACAGAGATGTTTTTGTCCTTTCACTCAAATGTTTCGTCTGTTTAGCATGAAGTTTGTCCCTGGCATGTTGCCATAGGCTCACTGGCGGGGTCGGGCTCATGTTCGGCTTTAAAGTGTCGTTCCGTGACAGTCTGTCGTTAAACGCGGCAGCCATGCAAATCACGCCAAGATGAACTCAAAATATGAACTTCTGTTTTTTCAGTTTTTTTGTTGTCTCAGCCCAGCAATCACAGGTCAACATTTGGCAAGTCTGGGCACTGGGTTTGGGCTATTTATCAATCAAGCCGGCTACATTAAACGGATTTCTTAATGAAGTGCGATCTTTACGGGGATTATCCTGCCACCTGCAAGGTGCCACCTGCTCGCCCGACGTAATTGGCAGGATGGCAGCGCCCGGCGGTGTGGCGTGGCGTGGCGTGGTGTAGTGGGGGGGGAGGCAGGCGGGCGAGGGCAAAGGAACGCGGCGGTGGCGGCGTGTCAGAGCGGATGCAGATGATGCGGCTCGCGAGTGAGTGAGCGTGTGCGGCAGGCAGCAGCGCTGACAAATAAGACGCTCCCGTGACACCGGGAGCACCGCTGGTGGCTCGCGGCTCCGACGAGGCCCCCTGACAGGGTTCAGCCCTACCCATGCTGCACCGGGGCGCAAATCTGCCTATGTGCTAATGAAGCGGCTGTCTGTGGACGAGACAGTCAAGGGGGAGCATTGGGGGGGAATGTCAGCCCACGTCACGCACACACACACTCACACACACACATACACACTCCAATCCCCTCACACACATTCTTCCTTCAGTCCTTATTTTACCCAATCCTCAGTGATGGTTTTCCTGTTGCCACTCTGAGTTCTGTCTTCTGTGGAATACTGTTTGCATATGTGTGCTTGTATGTATGCATGTTAGAGTGTGTGTGTGTGTGTGTGTGTGTATGGCGGGGGGGTATATGTGTGTGTCTGTGTGTGTGTGAAGGTGATGTGCAGAGCAGGCACACTGAAGTTTCATCAGATCACCGCCCTACCTGGGTTAAGAGTGCACACCTCCCGTTTGCCGGAACAGCAGTGCCGAGAGCCTCTCTGAGACGTACACGATGTCCTGGCTGCAGTGTGTTGTCTCTGCCGACCGACATGGTGGGGCCAGCAACCAGAGCCGGGAAACAGAGTTACTTTCCACACCCAGCAGCACATTCACACTCTCTCACACACTCACACACACACAAATGCTCACACACTCTGTCACATACACATACACAGGCACGTGCACACACACACACACACACATACAGTACACACACATGCACTCTCTCACACAAACTCTCTCTCACACACACACTCTCTCTCTTTCTCTCTCTCACACACAGACACACTCTCTCTTTCTCTCTCTCTCTCTCTCTCACACACCTGCCCAGAGCTGCTATCACCAGCTGCCAGCAGAGAGATGCGATCAGTGTGTGGTGAGCCGGCTCTGAACTCCCCGCCCCCAGGAGGAGGTGTTAGTGATTACGCCGGCCGTGCCAAGGGACCGGGGCGGTTGGCAGTGCCAGGGTGTCACTCAACATGGCGGCATGACGCCACCACATGCCCAGGGAGGTGAGAAGGACAGACGCGCTGACCCCCGTTCAACCCCCGTACCCAGCTCCGGACAGGGAGAGAGAGAGAGAGAGAGAGAGAGATGGGCAGACTGGATCTGACCTGACCTTACGTGCCAACTTCTCCTGGGAAGTGCATGATGTCTGGAGCACTCAGAGGAAGTCTTTCACGCCACAGATCAATGACAGACTACACCCACCGACAGAGGGCACACAAAATGAGGTTGTGGGCACTGGGCAGCCTTTTGGAAAGACACAGAGACAAAAACTTTTCCAAGATCATTACTTCATGTCAAGCAAACGTAAAGATAATGAAAAGAGCTGTTATTGTAAAGTCTAGTGGATAAAGAGGCACGTAGAGGCACGTTTTTTATTTTATATTGTTTTTTTTATTATATACTTTTAATTACTTTTTCTGCTGTTAGTGAATGTGTGTGTGTTGTCTGTATGCTACTGAGGCCTTGAAGTTCCCCTGGGGATCAATAAAGTATCTATCTATCTATCTATCTAGATGTACACACAGTGAGGAATAACAGTGCACATAGCATCACTGGCATTACGCATTGACTAAATAGATTGGCTAGTTTAGTAGACTGCATTTGTTGCACTTACTTGCTTATTTATTTACTTTATCCTTAAGTATATTTCTTTCAGGAAAATGTATTCATTGGAAACATTCTAAGTGAATCTGACTGACTAGCATAGCCCCTTGCACATGTTTTTTTTAAGAAAATGTGTCTCATAAATGGCTACTTTCAATAGACTATGAATAAGTCAGTTGATACAAATGAATCCCATGTAGAGATGTAAAATGATCAATTGTAGTCTAGAGTCGAGGCATTGTGAAAGAACAGTGAATCTCCAGCACTGCCTCAGGCAATGTTAGCTTGGCTCAGTTAGTAACACTCTCAGTCTTATGTAACTAGCAGGCTAGCTAAAAGTGTAGCACCCCATGACTGCAGATAGGTCAGGGGGTTTTGATCTGTGATTATATTGCTGGTGTTCTGAAGAAGATGTAAAGCTTGGGTGCAGCTGTTAGGGCAAATCCTCACGTCGAGTGGGGAATTGCCCCTGGGTCTGGGAGTTTTTGCCCCCTGTCTCCTCTCGGGGTGTTACAGCTACAAAGGCAACTGCCAAGCACTAGAAACCCTGAGGATCTCATCAAAAAGAAAGTGCAGGCTACCCTCAGAGCCAGAAGAAAAAAGAGACAATGAGAGCAAAGGAGAGAGAGAGAAAGAGATAGAGAAATAGAGAGAGAGAGACAGTTAGAGCAGGGGGGGGGGGGGTGAGGGGTAGGCTAGGTCAGGAATGAGATTCCACGTTAATTACGCCTAAATAAAGAGGTAATCTGGAAACACACGCTGAACAGATTTCCTGCGTCTCTACCTCGGCCTCCAGCTGTGCTGAGCGCTAACAGCCATAGGGTATTTCCCAAAGCCTCCAGGTACCTGCCCAGGCGCTCACCTAGCCTAGCGCACACTCCTGTCCACATACCTGCAAAAGCGATGGTCTAATTACGCAGCAGATATGTTTGTTCAGGTCTACGGCTACAGCTCACTTAGTTGTAAGTGCTGTTTACATTCCCCCCACCTCCCTCAGAGAGCAGGGAGCTCAGACTCAGGCGGCTTATCTCAAAGACCTCATTATATTAATGCCGGTAATTATGTGTTTTGCTTACTTTTGATGTGTCTCTATTCAAATGGGTACAGGGAGAGGAGGAGGAGGGGTAGGCAGGGGGGGTTTCTGAGAAGAGGATGACTGCAAATATGTCAGGGGGGGGGGGCTTTAGGTTGCCTCTGTTTGTGTGTGTGTTTTTATGTTCCACAGAAATCCTCTGTGTATCATAGGTCTCCTAAGAATGGCCTTAGTCTGAGGTTAGAAAAGCTTAGGCTGCCTTTTTCGTGTATTATTCATTGCCCGTCCCCCTGGCATGAGGATCTGAATAGGGTGGGGCCACATGAGAGTGTGTGTGTGTGTGTGTGTGTGTGTTGGGGGGGGGAGCATTAAGGGAGTGGATGGGGTAATTTGGAATGGGATGGTGAGTAGTGTTGGGGGGTTTGTGTTTGGGGGGGGGGGGGGTTCCTTTGTTTTTCACCCACAGTTGAGGTTGCGGCTGCCAAAAAAGAGCCTGCTTGCACACAGGCACACATATACACACACACACACACACACACACACTCCTCCTGTGGAGGCTCACACTGGCATACTGAGACAGCCTCCCGCTTAATGAGCCTGAATTAAATACAAAAAAATGCACAGAGAGAGAGAATGGATGTGAAGATGGAGCAAAGCAGATTTGGGAGAGAGCCATTTTAAATTTCTCTCTTTCCTTGTTTTTTTTTTTTTTTTGAAGAGCAGACATCATATTCAACTAGCCCTGCTAATGAGTGAGAAAGACTCTGATGTAGGGACAGGTGTTACTGAAACACATTCTGGTGCTTGAATGCATTAGCATCGTTGTTCCTGTTTATTTATTTATTTTCTTCGGGCGTGATTTAAAACAAACACTGTGTGACAGGCTTCCCACAACAGCAATATGGAGAACCACGCTAACTCTCACTTTATGACAGTTTTCCTTCTCATGCCGAACATATGTTAGAGAGATCTTGAGTGTGTTGTGTCAAGGTGACTGTTCCAGGAGGATCAAGTGTAGCATGTAGTTGACAAAGAATGCTTGTGGTAAAAAAAGTGTCAACATCAACCATCTGAACCCATCTTTGATTAGCCTTTAAGATTTAAATGAGGCGAACACAATCTATATTCCCCTGCGGTTGCTGTCATATTTTATGTAAATAATAATACAAATGATTTCAGCTAAATTCATAGACTTAAAAAAAAAACAGCACTCTGAATTTCACGATTCTCCTGACGATTGATCATTTGTCATAAACTTTACTTTTCGTGAAGAATTCTCAGTTCCTTTAAAAACTATTTACAACATGTATAACTTTTTTACTATTAATTTGACTGCTGGTATGCTCAACTTGAAGGGTGCCCTATTTTGTGTTATTTCCTGTGTCACGTTATTTTCCTCAAAATGGCCCGGTCAAACAAGGTTGCAAAAAGAACGTCCAGTCCAGCTCTCAGCTCACTACACCCGATTTTTCACACCAGATTTCAACAGTCTTGTCTTTAAGCAGTAAACAACACTTCTCTCTCTATCTGTGTCTCATGACCAAGCTCTGCTTTTAACATCTCTGTAGCTGAGAAAACTCTATTTATTTATTTATTTTTTCATTTTTAAAGTGAAGAGCATGGCCCCATTCACCCCAGTGCTTCTATGTAAGCACTGTCTATGCATTTGAGATGGATGGTAATGGTTTAATGTTGCCACTTTCCGTTCACACCTCACTTCTAAAATGGCCTCCACTTTAGCGAGTTTTGTTCTGTGTTTCTGTCTCCTCCTGAAGAGGGTTGAGCGAGAGAAAGAAGGGAGGAGATGAAGGGTGTAAGCTAACTGATGATACAAACCATCTGAAACCACCGCACACACACACACACACACACACACGCACACACACAAACACATACATACACACATACGCTCTCTCTCACACACACCACCCTTCTGCTCCCTTGCTCACAGAGCCTGTGGTTCCTGGCTGGCAGAACGCGGCTCAGGTTGAAACATGGTGCGGTTTTGCCTTCCTCCAGTGTTGTGACAACAAGTTTCAGAAGGGCCCTCAGATGTGGCTTTCTCAGGCTCTGCGTCTTCTCCAGCCTCCGTGAAAGAGCTCCTTTGAATGGGAGAACATGCAAGCACTCCTTCAGAGGATTAAGTCGACAATAAACATAATCTCAAGTGTCAGCCACTGGGCTCAATAGAAACAAAAGGGAAATTTACATCTCTTTCAACAAATGGAAAGGTTAGCGCTGAAAGGTTGAAAATAGAGCCTTAGGATGGGCTGGGTGAGCTGCCAAAAGCTTGCGAGAGTAAGATTCAATAGCTTTATCATCATTTTGAGGAATGTATCAATTATCCTAACAGGCAAAACAGAGCGCAATCTCAAAGACAGCAAGATGTTTGTTTATTGGATATCCAGCAAAATGACTTCACAAAATTCTAATCCACTTGATGGTAGTTTTAGTTATGTTTTTAATGAAAGGTCTCGGTATGGCGAATGAATGCACATATGTAAATAAAGGTCAATCGTTTGTTGTCGTTATCAAAAAGGCCGCACAACCTACGTCACAAATTGATAAATTCATTCAACATTCATTCAGCAAAAGAAAAAAATATAGTGTAGTTTTAGCACCCATCAATTTTGCTTTACACTGCTATTTCACAAACTGATTAACATGGCAAGGACCTGCTTTGTGTCTAGCTCACAGAAGATAACATTGGACACTGCCATTGCTGAGTATTACATTAAAAGTTGTACTAGAAGCACAGACAAGAAAATTGCAAGCGCAGGCCAAAAAGCCAGTCTGTTAAAATGCAGAGTGTTAAGCTCCACTGTTAAACATTAAGAGTGATCAGAGAGGTGTAGAGAATTAACGGTCTAATATTCCTGGCCAGATATTCTGTGCACGGAGGATTAACACACTCTGGATTAGACGACGTGAGAGGAAGAGTCGTGTCGAACGGGCTGCCCTTTTATTTAACCTCGGCAGATAGTGGGAAACGACTCCTCACACCGGCTCCTCAGACACGAGCTCATGATGTAACGATCTGCTTAAATATGTAAAGTATCCACTTAAAAGTAAGAGTGTGATTAAGACCCCTCAACTCAATTCCACTTGGCGATATACGTGGAGATAGATGCGTATATACACGGAGATCCATGACAATTCGGAGTCTTATCTAGCCCGAGCTAATGGAACGAGACGTCGATCTGAAATAGTTCATTTGCGGCGGCTCTGATTTAAAGGCCCAGTGTTTTCCAGCAGGAGATAGGTGAGCTGACCTAGGCGTCTAGGCGTCTAGGCGCTGAGGAGGAGATGGAGAGAAGAGAAGGGGAGCGTATCCACAGGTGTGGAAAGCCAATTAGTGTCCCCTTTGGAGAGAGCAGACCGGCCGTATCTGAGCCAGGGCTATTATCTCTGGGGGGAAGTTCATTTTACACCCGACCAAGTCCTTCAGGAGTGATAAGACAGTGTGTGTGTGAGAGAGAGTGTGTGTGGTGGGTGGGGGGATTCTCCTTAACCTGCCCCCCCCCCCCCCCCCGGGCTCTAACCTGCTGATGTGACGCTGCTTGATCCATGCCTGATTTGGACAAGAACTGCTCCAGTATCAGCCATCCCTTACCTCACAAGGTACCCAACATACTGCAGCACTAAAATGATACAGCATGTATGTCCACATTTTAGATTTATTTTAAAAAGCTGCATTTCAAACCCAACCATGCTTACTGAACTCAACTGAAGAAAAGTCCTTAACGTACCATTAGTTGTGCTTTAACAGTCAAAGTGGAGGAGGCACGTTAAATTGACTTGGCTCTTAAATGTATGACATTAGAAGTCAATTTCAGCGCTCGGGGCATGCTGACAGCCTCTGTCAGGTCATACAGTGTAGACTAATCTTCAAGGGCACAGTGTTTTGCACAGAAGCACCTCCGGGATTTGAAAAAAAAAAAAAGAAAGAGTCAAGAATGGCTCTGAAAGAAATGACAGTTTCAGTGTGCGGTTTGTGATGAAATGGTTTGTTATGAATAGTAACACAAACAGAAAATGAGCCAGTTGGATAATTAGTGTCATCGACCACTCGGAGCCTAACAAAAGATCAGGGCCTTCTACAGGGGGGTCTTCAGAGCCGTTCCCTTGTCAAAGTCAAACCAGAACAAGGCTATTTGGATCAAGCCTCTGAGGGAGAGAAAAACAACACGGAAATAAATAAATAAATTAGCGAATCTGCTCCGGAGTTGAAGTGATATGTGAGGAAAGGAGGGAAGAGGATGGAGAATGATGAGAGAGAAAGGAATGGAGGGATCAGAAAGGGCAGAGTGAGAAATAGAGAGAGGGAGGATAATGACATTGGTATCTAGATTTATTCCGAAGGCGAAGAGGGGGTTGGGGGGGATTTTCTTCTTTCTTCTTTGTCTCTGCGCTCCCCTCATCTTCCCTCCTGAATGTGAAGGGAGACATGGACGAGGGTCAGAGGTCGTCCAGGAGGAGACAGCATTGTTCCGGAACCCTGTCATGCCCCGCCACCTATTTTGACATGCACAGGGCTGTTTGTTGTCTGTCGAACATGCAAATGACCCTAGGAGGGGAGCCTGCTGTCATGTGTGTATATATGTGATCAAGGTCTCTGTGTGTGTGTGTGTGTGTGTGTGTGTGTGTGTGTGTCTGTGTGTGTGTGTGTGTGTGTGAGGGTGTGTTATGGTGGCAGTGGAGGGAATGGGACCACCTGTAACTGCAGAGAAGCCTGATGGACAAGCATCAAATCAGAGCCCCCCAACCCCCATCGCCCCCACCTCACTCACACTGTGAGGGGCATTTTCACATCACAGTCTGTGTCTCAATGTTCAAAATTGAGGAGGAAATAAATGATAGCTGTATGTGTGTGTGTGTGTGTGTGTGTGTGTTTGGGGAGTCTCAGACTGATGTTTTTTAATGGGTTTCTGCCTGACCACAGCTGTGAGTTAAGAGAATCAACCTGGACATTTCGTGTAGGCATGCTGCTCTTTGACTTTTCCATGGGTTTATACAATTTCATGTGGAAAAGCCATATTTGGAAACCGTATTAATATTGCATGAATAACTATGCTTGTATGCATGCACTTTGCTTTTATTTGATTAAAACCTTGGTATCTGATTTATTTTATCTTAATAGAACAGTGAAAATAAAGGTGTAATAACTGCTGTATTGAAACATTAACATATTGGTTTTAAAGGTATCATGCAGCATGAACCCCAAATGAACCCTAGGTTTGTGTATGTTGAATATGATTGTAATAATAATAATAATAATAATAATAATATATGTAAATATATGAATAATTGATTAATGTGTCTATAATCTGTTATAACCCCGTATTGACATAAAATGCACTATAAATTGTGAAGATGCAAAACACAGTGTTATATATTACACTAGTAAAGTATTTTATAAACGTAAATGTTATGATGACTATCTGTTTTTTTTCGAAACAGCACCCGAACATGGTTTATGATATCAGTATATTGCCTGTCGCTCTCTTACAAGAAACCTACTTTCGTTGTTAATTTGGTTCTATTTCTTCCCCAAATGTGCCTTTAGAGTGAATGGTGAAAGAACAGTGGGTAGCAGGCTAAACAGCATTCCATCACAGTGTTAATGACATACACAAACCCCATGCAGACAAGACCATGTAAACTTGCATTTCCCCCTTCTGATTCACCTTTTGCTATCTGTGGCTGCCAGTCAGTTTAGTAGCTTGTTAATAAACGGCATGGCCTGGCCTATCCTCCCTGCAGCCTTGTGTGTGCTTGTGTGTGGCCTGGGAGTGATATTTAATTTATGGGCATTCGGAGGAAAAGAAAAAAAAAGTTAAAAGAGCCATTTTATTCCCTGCAGGCACCTCTGAACTTCAACATCAAGAAGAGAAAGAGGACTAGGCCATGTCAATCCAACTTAATTTCAGTCATGCTCATATCCATGTAGGCACGGAGCGCTCAGGAGTCTCTTGTTGTCAATGTGCCGGGCACATGCATTCTGCCAAATGGTCCATTAAAAAGATGGGGGATTAGGCAGAAACCCTTTAATGATACGGCTGTAAACCATTCCTCATTATATAATTTAGTTCACTCAAATGTATTCAAATGGCACCTCCATCACCCAGGAGCTGGTTTGCATAAATTGAATAAATCTAGTCAGTTATTCAGAGAGAATCAAACATATCAAAGGTTTCCTGTCTTTGAAGTGTGGTAGCCTTTAATTCCAAAAACAGATTTTCATGATAAATAAATACATTATTTATGAAATGAGACAGCAATACACACACACTCACACACAAACATGTAGAAAAGTGTGCATGCATGCACACACACACACACACACACACACACACACACACACACACACACTAAAAATGCATGAAACATTTTAAGCCATGAAAATGTCAGGAGAGACAGAGTGACACATCTAGCTCATCAGCATCTCTCTCCCCCTCCCTCCCCCTGTCTCTCCCTCCATCCCTCTCTCTCTCTTTCATTCCATCTCTCTCCCCCTCCCTTCCCCTATCTCTCTCTCTCTTTCATTCTCTCTCCCTCCTCCCTGTCTCTCCCTCCATCTCTCTCTCTCTTTCATTCCATCTCTCTCTCCCTCCCTTCTCCCTGTCTCTCCCTCCATCTCTCTCTCTTTCATTCCATCTCTCTCTCTCCATCCATCTCTCTCTCTTTCAATCCATCTCTCTCCCTCCATCTCTCTCTCTCTTTCATTCCATCTCTTCCCTTCTTTCTGCAGCATATGTTGGGCTCATTATGTACACAAAGCCTAAATCAGAATAATACACCCTGACACATGTGAGAGCTCTGTGGATAAATACGTTTCAATTATTCATTGGGACCTGAAGGAGGCCTCTCAGCTGTCTGCACACAATGCTGTACTTTAAGTCGGGTATTAGTTGAAGCTAATTGGCCCAATGGCATGCAGGCTGGCCTGTGTACTTCTGTCTGTGAGCATTTCCCCTTTTGCCGGCTTGTTGACACTTCCAGGAACACAGAGAAGTAATGAATGAGTGGCTTAACAAGAGAAGAGATGAACTGATGAGTGATTGATACAGCGATGCATCAGTGAATTAATGAATAAATACTCTGCATGAATGCATGGATGGTGAAAAACCAACCAAACAAAGTGAAATGATGCATTGCATGTATGCATCTATCATTTCATATTGCCCTTTTTTTTTATTGGTTTCTCTGTATATCGACTCCATTTTACAGGTTGCCTTACAATAGGGATCAGTGTTGATGCAAAGATGGAGTTCAAAGGTCTCCTGGTGCCATTGTTGTGCAGCATGCTGGAGCAGACGCTGGAGAAGAGTGTGGAGCAGAGCGATCCCTCTTGGCCCTCGGCAGAAAGAATGAATGGGGAAATAATCTTTAGCGCGGTGGAGATCAAAGCCACCGTAGAGAAGGACCATCCATCACACTCAGACCCTCAGAGGAGTTAAACACAGAGGCTGGTCAGGAATGAATGGACAGTACTGGACATGCAAAGGGGGGTCACGTGGTTGACCTTGAAGTCACCAGGGTGACACAGGGGCTGGGGGCAGAGGTGTAAGTTGAGCTAATTGACATGTTTACTCGCGCACAAAGGCTCAAACTAAGGCTTTCTTTACAGAGTTCAGATCTATTCTTGACCTTTAACGACTCTTACTTTAATGCACAATGTGAGGGGGCGAAGGTTTCATTTTCTTCATCTACTTTTACTCACAATTACTGATTGTGCAGGCCCCTTTTGGAAAACAGCAAAGATTTATATTTTGCCAAGTTGAAGCCAATCAGCCATGGATGACTTGAGGGCCTATTTCATACCGCCATCCATACTCAGTATGTGTGCTTCTTGACAACCAAACCCCTGACCGTGGTCACTGCCCAACGCTGTTGCTTAGACAGACACACAGTAAGGTGGCAGCACTCTGTGAGGAATAAGTGGCTGGGAGATATCATTTGGCCTGTCAGCTTCACTCCAAGTGCAATTAAAGTGCTTTGTCCGAGTGCTGCTGCGTCTCCAAGCTCTGCCCTGTAAAACACTGATCCGTTCACGGCTGGTGTTTGGGGAGAGCAAAGCGGGGTTGATTAGATCGAGCGCGCCAGAGAAAAACGCACCGCAAATGGACACTCGCTGCAATGTCAGAAGTGGTGCAGGCGATTGTTTCATTAACTCTGCATCCGATTGAACATGACCATATACACGCATACACACACACATGAGAATGGAAAAAAAAAAAGAACCATTCTCCCCCAAGATCACCAAGGAGACCACTCGAGGAACAGGAATGAGCAAATTAGACAGGGAGGCGCACACAGAGGTGAGTGTTACAATAGGAGCTGTCCGCTCGGATAATGGTGAGGAGGAGGAGGAGGTGCTGGTGGTGGGGGTGGAGAGAGAGAGAGAGCTGCTTGTTTAACCTGCCACGCCACAAGGTTATTCTGGGATGTTTCACAACGGCCTGGGCTGGCCAGCGAGCCAACGGCAGGCCGGCCCAGACAAGGAGGAGAAAAGAGCGAAGCGGCCGGCCTGGTGATTTATGTCCAGACGCGTCCGTCGACACGCCCGCCACCCCCCCCCCCCCCCTCTCACCTTCATCCTCATCAGCGTTAATTAAGGGAAGGTCACACACCCCCACACCCACCCTCAACCCTCAGCACACACACACACACACACAAACACACCCTCCTCACTCTCCTTAACATAATAAATCACCTCGGGGCATAGACGCCCACACTAAGGCACTCCTGAGCCCACTCTGTGGACCTCCAGATGTTTATTTATCAATAATAAACAGGCTCGGCGGGACCGCCGCCCCCACCAGTCAGAGCGAGAGGAGGCGGCTGGTGGGGGCGAGACGCGTAGACTGCACTGGTTGTCCATCAGTGTTAATGTGTCTGTGACAGCTGTATTAATGGTGCATTCACACAAATTCAACCAAATCCAACTATTTCATCATACATCACCGTGAATTTACCGGCAGCAGATCCAACAGAATCCCCAGTGCTCAGTAGATCATGAATCCTTGAGCCGAGAAAAAGATGGCTCCATGCAAATAACATGGATCTGAAGACTACTGGTAGAAATGTTGTGGGTATTACACCTGTCAAGCAACTAAATATCAACTGAACCCTCTTTACCCTTCAACAACTGTAATGCCACATTGTATCTTGAAAGTAATTGTGGTGAGTAATTACTTAATACTAGATGTACCGTAGAGCGGTACAAAATATGACCGCCGCCCAGTCCAGCACATTTTTTCCACAAAAATAAATCACGCTGAAAGGCCTATATGATTCTAACTGTCTCACAGCCACACTCAATTCTCACTGGTATCAGCTAGACAACAAGTACCAAAACATAATTAGTTCATAGATTCCACATGTAAAATTCATTTTATACAACCCCACCCCCATCTTGCCTGTTCATAATTCTGAGAAATTCTTGAATTGTGTGCATGTGTGCGTGTACACGTTTATGTTTATGTGTGTGGGTGTGTGTGTGCGTGCTTGTGTGTTTGCCTGCGTATGTGTGTTTGTGCATGTGCATGCATGCATACATATGTCTACTGTGTGAGTATATGTCATACGTATGATTGCTGTGAATGTATGTGTGTCCGTGTCTATCTGTTTATGCACATGTGTGCACATGGAATGGGTTAACATGACCCCTGGAGGCAAGCATACGGAAAAAATTGGTCATCCTAAACCTTACGGTTCTCGAGATATTCACAGAAAACTGTGTCTGCCCTTCCCTCCTTTCGGGGGGTGCAGTCCAGCGGGGGGGCTACAGATCAAAACGAAAAACGATGGTCCATGGTTCCATGCTATCCATATGGGGTTACATGCCCACCAAGTTTCGTCTACCCCGGTCTTTCAGTGTCCTGGGAATCATTGACGGAAATTTGGGCATGCGAAAAAGAAAAAAAAGAAAAAAAAGAAAAAAAAGAAAAAAAATCTGACTAAACCTATATGACCGCCGCTTCGCTGCGCGGCGGTCATAATTAATCTTAGACTGGCAAACTTCAAGAAAACTCAGGAATCAGGTTTATTCTGTTACAAGCAGAGAGGGTAAAAAAATGGTCTATGGTCTATGTAGGCCATGGCCTCTGTTGGATCAACCTCTCTCTCTCTTCTTCAGTTCTCCATCTTCTCGTTCTAGTTCTTCTAACAAACAATGCAAGTTAGTCACTTTTGTATGGGTTAAACAAAGAAAGAATTTGACGTCAAAACAAGCCCACGTGGTTGGTTCTCCAGATGGCATCAGACACACCTACTCACACCTACTTCACACTTACCCATTCTTATCTGATCAGCATGAGGAGAGATATCCTATACATCAGAAATATCACTTATAGAACATTCCAAACATTCTTACAATTAAATCATTACAATCCTTGTACTGAGACTATTATAATGATACCAAACATGAATACATTTACATTTCATGATATGGATACAGTACAGCAAGGTAACATCCTTTGTCTTGTGGATCTGATAGCCCTTGGAACCAAGAGGGGCCACATGGCTGACTAAAACTAGTCTTGAAACTCCAAAATTATTGCCATCAATCTTCAGTGGACTGAAATACAGTAGATCATCTTTTTAGTGAACAAGTGCTGATGTTGGTTGAAGTTATCGTTAAGTATTACAGTAGTAGATCATCTTTTTAGTGAACAAGTGCTGATGTTGGTTGAAGTTATCGTTAAGTATTACAGTAGTAGATCATCTTTTTAGTGAACAAGTGCTGATGTTGGTTGAAGTTATCGTTAAGTATTACAGTAGTAGATCATCTTTTTAGTGAACAAGTGCTGATGTTGGTTGAAGTTATCATTAAGTATTACAGTAGTAGATCATCTTTTTAGTGAACAAGTGCTGATGTTGGTTGAAGTTATCATTAAGTATTACAGTAGTAGATCATCTTTTTAGTGAACAAGTGCAGATGGTGGTTGAAGTTATCATTAAGTATTACAGTAGTAGATCATCTTTTTAGTGAACAAGTGCTGATGTTGGTTGAAGTTATCATTAAGTATTACAGTAGTTGGGACTCTGGAGGCGTGGTGCCGTTTCTTGGTATTTTATGCCCCCAGTGTTGTCTTCAAGGCAGTGCTGCCTGGATGGCACTAGGGTTAGGGTTAGGGTTAGGGTTGGGGTTAGGTTTAGGATTAGGTGCCTTTAAGTCAGCGGTGGCAGCGCTGCCTGGAAGACGACATTGGGGGCATAAAACACCATCGAGCGCGTGGTGCCGCCCAGTGTAGTTAGAAGGTGATAATAGGCCAATTATCTGGTAGCTAAATGAAAACCTGTGTGTGTGTGTGCGTTTGTGTGAGTGTGTGTGTGTCACACCATGGCCCTCGTCCCTCAGTTGCGGTGACCTTTTCTGTTTGACCTGCTCCCGATCCGTCAACGAGTGGCTCCTCTGCCTCCCCTTACCTGCCCAGGTGAGCGATGTAAGGGCGTGGGAGGTCGCTGTGAGCTGCCACTTCCTCTATCGCCATGCCAACGGGGGTTCATGACCCTTGGCTGCTGAGGTCACCAGTGGATACCAGTGTTGGCTGACAAGGTGTGTCTGTGTGTGTGTGTGTGTGTGTGTGTGTGTGTGTATGTGTGTGTGTGTGTCTGTGTGTGAGGGGTGGGGGGGGTTACCTATGGTCTACTTTACCAGCCTGGGAAGCCACCTACCCCTTCATCAAGAGACAAAGCAAGCATCTGTTGTGTGAAGGGAAGTATGCTGTCACTGACATCACCTGCAGAGTCTCAGCATGAACTTTACAGCCTATATCTATGGGCTATACATCTACAATCTGCAGGCAGACATAAATGCCTGAATGGTCTCAAATGTACATTCATCATTCCATGAAGAACTTCCTCTTATGATGAGCCATGGGAGTATGGCAATGACTGTTTGAAAGACATGTATGTTCACATGCACACCATAATCTTGTATTAATCAGAATGTGTGGGGGTGATCCGATAGGATTCAAACCCGGGTCCTCGTTGGGGCACTTGGACCTAAATTTAATACTGACACACCACAGCCAATTGCACCGCAGCTCAGTTTATGTCTGCACATTTTAATGCAAGGAATGTTGGTAACTTGGTTGCTCTGACAACACTACTGGAGTGAAGATTAGACCAATTTCTGTAGCCTATTCACATTATGGAGGTTTAAATGTCATGGAATTCATCAATGGGCAACGTTGTGATGCTGCTATGACTACTACTGTACGTCGCTGGTGTGTGTGGAATATGCTGATAAACATTTAAGCAGTAATATTTCCATACAGTAATTTCCTGTGTATTAGCTGCATTGTGTATAAACCGCAGGACAGTGTTTTATGCAGGTTAAAAAAAGAAACCATATTAATATCATATTAACTGCCCCGTGTATTAACCTCATATCTTAAGACATTTTGCAGAATCAATGTATAAAACTTGGCTTATAGTTGGGAAATTACGGCAGCGCAACACTCCGCTGCATGTGAACATGTTATGCGGAATAAGAACTTAACCAGACTATGGACCTTAATGGGAACATGGTGTGCATGTAAGTGTATTCAGTGACAAGACTTGACATGAGGAGACTTAAGTCCATGATCAACATCACAATCAAAACAGTGAGGAGTCTGTTCAGTGAACTAATGCTGAGATTAAGGCACTGTTAAGTAAGCATGCAAAAATGAAAAAGAAAAGCCGATCAACACCCACACACAAACACATACACACTAATACATGGCAACCCCCCACCCCCACGACACACATCACACACACACACGCGCACACACACACGCGCACACACACACACACACACACACACACACACACACACACACACACACAGGACAACACCTTTAAACACACAAGAGTGGCCTTGGCATTGATTGATTCTGTGATCTACAGATCTCTGGTGAAAGCATCCTGACGCTCAACATACCCTGCTCACTCAACCAGAGCACACCCTCACCATACAGCCCGTTTTACTGTGTGTGTGTGTATGTGTACATATGCTTGTGTATGTGGGTGAATGTGTGTGTGTGTGTATCATCCTCTCCCTTAATCTGCCACTTAAAGTAAATGGGAGTTCCCAACAACATAATTACATTGTATATCCTCCTGTGTCAGCATGTTCATCAATAATGTGAGCGACGTGGCCCAGTGCTTTCTCAGCCACACACACTCCCCACACACACTCAAGCTGCAGAGTCCACAAAGAGCTCGTGCAGACCTGCCAAGTCCTCAACAGTAACTTCTTGTTTTCTGGAGAGCTGTATTGACCTTCTGTCCCGCCACTCAATGGGAGTATTGTTAAGGCAGGAGACAAGCAGAAAGGCCCCATCCCAACATGCGCACACATCCGCATGGACAAACTCATGTCAACGCAAAGAACGGTTTTTTTTTCTTTTTTTTTTTGTTCTTTTTTTTTAAATGCTGGTTCCTTTTCAAGATTCTTTCTCTGGGGTTTTCTATTTAAACAGCAGGCAGCTATACAGATTTTCTGTTTTTTTTTTTTTTGTGAACCAGCTTGTCATTATGGCTGATGCCTGCGCAGCCATATGGTTCAACTCTGCACTCGTCGCCTCTCCGCTTGCAGGCGTCTTTGCCTCCTCTGAGTGTCCCGGATCCCTGACAGTGCTTTTGCCGCTACGGTTTATCTGAGGGGGGGGAGGGGGGGGGGTTCTAGGCTAGGCTACGCTACGTTACGCGACGCTAGCTGCCTTCCCCACCACCGCTACAGACACATGGTGGCTACAAGAAATGACTGGTGGTTTTTCGGGAACCAAAGTCGTAAGCTCCTAAAATACTTCTGCAGCAGGCGATCAGATGGACGGGCTTCTGAGAGCAGGGTTCGTTTGTTGATGAGGTGGAGAGAGGAGAGGGGGGGTTTGCATACTCTCAGGGTTTACAGGTTATACTCTCACGCAAGACTACAGATCAGAGAAAGATATTGCGGTGTGTGTGTGTGTGTGCGTGTGTGTAGCCTATCTAAACCTGCCGTCAAAATTTGGAAAAGACCATAGCAACAAACTTTATGTATGACCCACTACAAAGTTGAAGTGAATTGTAGTGAATTGTAGTGAATTGTGAACAGACTCACACAACACACATACACACATGCATGAACTCATACACACACAGACACACACAACACAACACAAACACAGATATGCATTCACTCATACACACACACAAACATTACACAGTACACAGTCTAGTGCATGCATGGAAACACATGCATGACAAGTATGCACACACACACACACACACACACACAATCATTACATGGACATATGGACGTGTAAACTCAGAGCTCAAACATTAACTCATTCAAATAATTAAATACAGTCACAGTTGCACAAACATAAAAGCATATACATACAAATGAAAACAAAAACAACATCTAAACCACAAACACACACACACATACTGCAATAGTGAAATGTGTACACAAAAGTGCTTTCACATAATCACACGCACACTCACACTAATACACAGACTGACATATGCATGAACACAATCATAACTCGCACACAAACATGCACAAACTTAACCATATACTCTCACAGACATATATGCACACACATTCAGACGTGCATACATAAATACTCAAACACTTTAGTGAAGGACAGCACTGCCCTCACATGGACACCTGATGGAATTGCACAAGATTCCCACAGAATTCCTGGCCAGCAGTCGGTAAAGGGGAATATTCAGTAGGACTTGCTTCATACGTATGACAGAAAGCAGAGCACACATTTGTATCATAGGTGGACTAATCTAAACTAATTGTACACTTATTTAATCTGCCAGTTTATTTACTTTCCTACTATTTTAGGATTTGTGGGTGTGTAATGTAATTAAAATGAGCCTAGTAACATTGTGATAACTCCATAGGAAATTCTGTTCTGAATGTAGGCTATTGAGTAAAGCTGTCATGAGTATATCTGTGACCACAACAGATGAAATTGGTATGACACATAACATTCAGAGTTGTTTATTCCATTCCTGATGAACAAGAGAAGTGTGTGTGTGTGTGTGTGTGTGTGTGTGTGTGTGTGTGTGTGTGTGTGTCTGTGTGTGTGTGTGTGTGTAAATGACAGAGAGAAAAATCAAGAAAATATTCTCCAAAGAGGTGACATTTACGCAATTGGCTGTGCAAGACCTAGTGATGTAAAAGACACCAGTGTGGATTTCAGAATTATGCATGATTCAGAATTATGGTTACTTTTGCAATAACCAAAAACAGCTGTAAAAATGAGTTCACTCAAGATTTAAGACTTGCTACCAGTTTAGAGACAACCACAAAATATGTTGGCCAGAATCTTTGAGGTCTTGTTGGGATTTCTCTCTCTAAACACATTTCATAAATCCATCCATGATTTATTTACTGTAGACTGATAATTGGTTAAAAAACAAACCCATCTCACACAAAAGTGTTCCATTCAGTGAGATTTCCGGGTGCAACCCTATATCAGGCCGATTTTGTTTTGTATAAAAAAACATGTCACACATTACAAAATGCATGTTTTATTGAGTCATGTTTTTTGTATTATTATTCCTCAAAATTCTATTTTTTTTCCCTGCACACAAATACAGGCACCTTGACCTTCCCAAGCTTCCCAGTTTATGGACAATAATTCCACAATTTTGAGAATCTCTGATGTTTCAGAGAAGTCTCTGTCTGAATATGTTTTATTGTTTTTCTGTATATTTACATGTGTGTTGTTATACAGGCTGTTAAATTACGCATGTTTCTTAGAGAAGAAGAAGCAACTGAGAAAAAGACCAGAAAAGGAAGAGAAAGAGAGAGTGTGGGTGTGTGTGTGTGAGAGAGAGTGATAGAGAGAGAGAGGGAAAGAGAGAGAGGAGTGTGTGAGCAGCACAGCATTAAGGGAAGCAGAAACAGAAATATGGATGTGATATTCCCCCTGGTGTTTTTAAGAGTAGTATCAATTCATACAACACTTAAGATTTTTTTCTCTCCTGGTTGCCAAGGAAGAGGCTCTCAGTAGGCTATCTTCTGAATGGTCTCCAGAGGAACCCACTTCTCGTGGAAGCAAAACCCACTCACCAGGCAGGAGTGTGTGTGTGTGTGTGTGTGTGTGTGTGTGTGATACCTCATAAAAACCTAATGAAGTGAGGGGAAAGGCTCATTACGATGCTCATACCTCAGGAATTAAACTAGCCGGCCCTCTAGAGGATTGGGCCTAACTGCAGTGGGATTCAGCCTCTCATCACACACACATACTCTCACACACACACACACAGACACAAGGTGTAATACCCCCACCCCCCAACACACACACACACACACACACACTCCAATATTTCATAAACCCAGTGATCATTGTGAAATGGGAAGAGAAGCAAACACCATGTGGTTGGTGACATAACCAAGAGCTAAATTAAAAACATACTTTTTTCGAAGGCAAGCAGAGAACCCCCACAGATACCGAGTTTAAAATGCAGCCGTCTCTCTGTATAATTTTAGAATTTGGGCCTATTCACAGACATCTTCCACAGAAATTTATTTTTCTACCAAGAACCTCCTCAGATTTCCGCAGGACCAAAGTATGGCCACTTACAAGATGAATTATTCAGTAGCTTGAGAGCGCTTTACATCAGTTCAACACATCCTTATAAATTATACCATGGGTTTTCATATTTATTATAACACTGGCTATTTCTCATGCCTCAGAGACATTTATCACTTAACAATTAATTATTAACCTGAGCCTGCATATTAGTGCAGAGCCGTCACAGCCAGTGAAATGACTGTTGTACATTTTTGAGGAGCGACATCGCTACTTAAAGCTCATTACCTTCGGAGCCCTGGAGAGTGGCTATATTCAACTTGACAGAAGCAGCGCTTTCTCACAGGCAATGGCAGCCCACCCAGCTGAGTCGGGCCAGGGGAAGGGGGGAGGTGGGGTGGCACATTATGCGCAAAAAAAGCTCATTTTGTGAAAATGTTGCAGGTACTTTGTGTGAGTTCTTACCTCGGAATGAACACATCCTTGAGATGCATTAAGAGGCCCAGAGCTTTAAATAATTCACTGGAAACTTTAGCATTCGGATGTCAGAGACCCCTCCACACAGTCACTTAGATGGAAATTCAGCTCTCCACGACATGTTCGTGTGCTATGTCATATAATAACAATCAGAACTAAAATGTGACTTTATTTATGGACTAAAAGGTGGTAGGAATTAAAATGACAGGGCTTAGGCATGTCTCACCCTCTGCTGAAAGGGAGTTGTACTACATTCAAAATAAATGAGATAAAATGAGTCCTTACTCTCTGGTGTTTTGTTTAAGTGCATCAACATCAACATTAGCAACAACCATTGTTACTTAGATCGTGTTTACTGTTACAAATGGTTCTGTTTAAATTTAAGTTAATTTAGTTACATTAATCTTTGCAGCAATAGTCAACTGTCTTGTTTTTTTCTTCTAAAACTTTCTCTACCTTTCTGATCCCAAGTGACCTGTCTGCAACAGCGATCTGGCTACTTGAGATAACGACTTGAAAAATGTTCGAAGCAATCCACTCTGGCCGCGTTAAGACCTTTCCGATTCCCCCCACTTCATTAGGAGTAGACTAATCTGGCAAAGCTCTCCAGCTCGACCGATAAGAGAGGACCGGTCGCTAGTGCTGGAGAAGTCAGAGTTCAAACCACCTTCGATGTTTTGATGCTTAACTTACCAAAGTTCCTGTATGTTCATTAGACTCTTTTATCAGGTCACTTCCTCCAGCACAGACCTTCTCCAATACCCATCAGGCTTTGGGTGGGGGAGAGGCTGAGAGGGGGTGGGGGCAGGCTTGTGGCGAAGAGCAGATAACGCTCATCTCATTCCCAGTCAGGGACAGAGGTTTGACCACTCTTGGCCACCTCATGGTAAGACCCATGTCAGGATGAAGATGAAGATGAGGATGAAGATGGCGGGGGAGATGAGTGTCAGAGTCGAGGTTTTGGGGGCTGGGAGGCTTAAAGTATTCGGTGGGCGTTCAGAGGGAGAGCACAGGAGTTTGTTGAGGTTTCTGCATCTTAGGGCACAAGTGTTTCATCAAAATGCATAGTCTGAAGCATAAAGTGTAAGTGCATTTAGGACATGTCTGAATCCTCTTATGCTATTTTGACAGCAGGAAAAATGGTCCCTGTGCCAGACGCATGTTTCAAAAGGTTTGTACTTAGCATCGGCATCAATTTAGCATTGGTGTGTTTTGGGCTTAACATATGCAAAGAAACAATGACAGTGCCATTTCCCATTGCATTTATTGCAAGGAGCGCTTATACCACAGTGTGTTGGTATTATGATGAGTAAATGCAGTACGTTTACAGTATAGGGTAACAATGGTTTACAATCGAAAACATAGTTAGAACATTATAAAACAACACTCACCTCAATGACATTCAAATGAGTGAATAAAAGGACATTCTGCCCAGCACACTAGCACAGTCTTTGCATTGTGTTGTCTAGGAATCGTTACCAGGGTCACGCCACTAGACAGATCACAAGCTAGACTTCTTGACAGTGTGCTCTCAAAATAACAGTGAAATACTTTGCCTTTCACTTGAAACAGCACTGCAGTTTTGGTCTAAAACTAGAAACTGCCTTAAAGATATGCAACATCTTGGAAACAGCAGCCAGAGCCTTGTTACTGCTAGCTTGCTAACATGTTAACCTGTGTCTGTTGGCGATTTAGACAGCAGTGTTGTGCTGTGAATTTTTTTTTTTTTTTTCATTTTACCAGTGGAACTCCTGGAAATGGGAATGACATATGCATTTATTTCTCATTTGCATAATCAAATGAATTTTAAGATGATACCAAAACTATTTGGCTCTAAAAAGCGTAACTGAAAAAATGGTAATTTGTGTTGCTTGAAGACAAGGTTTTTCTTGGTCAATGGCGTCTACACAACAGCAATGTGTAATCAATGTGCTTTACCACACCTCGTTTTTTCACTGACACGCCGTGGGTGCACGTTAATTTCCCATTTAGACAACATGCATGCCTGGTGGGATAATGATAACTACGTTGGCCACAAACTAACAAAGCAGTTGCATTGCTCCTAAGTCGCCCCTAAATCCTCCATGCGTAAGATAGAGGCCTCAGTCACCCCCCCCCCCCCCAGCAGAGCCTCCGAAGCAGAGCCACAGGCTCGCCTTGATGTCCTTGTGCCTTCCCCAGTCCCTGGTGGTCCTCTACCGACAGGCCCTGTCGTCATCAATTTTGCATCACTGTTTGTAAATAAATAAACAAATAAATAACTTAACTTTTTCTTGCCTTTGGTAAGTTCAAGAAACATCAAGACGTCCAGTGTGCCCATGGTACATATTTATATATATTTATATACAAAAAAACTATTTATACAAATCCCCCCTCACTCTCTCCCTGCACTTAATAGTTTTTCAAAGCAGGGAGATATTATTTTGTACCCTTCATATTTCAAAGGCAGTGCATCTCTGGAGAAAAAGACCCTCACAAATATGAAAGAAACACAGAGGTCCAGTGGCTGAGGAGGGAACATGCACCACTAGAAGCTTACCATGTTGTCTCGCTCCAGTTCTGTTTGTGAGCTTGCTTGATGTCATTTCTGATTGGGTGACATGTGAGCAGATACTAATTGAGTAAGACACAAAGCTTTGAACAGTTTTTAAAGGTATCAATTTTCTTGATGTCAACAGAAAACATTCTCACTCTGTCTTAAGTCATGTTGCAAGTACATTTTGAACATTTTCCAAGGGAATCTATATTTGTCAACACTTCAGGCACTAGTCCCATCTTTGTACGTTTTTTTTGATCCCCCACAAGAAAAATATAAACTTGTTTTGAAACATATTATTTTTCATGTATTTCAAGGTATATCATTTAGATTTAACATCATTCTGTTTGGCGTAATGTACATACATAATCTATCCATCTCATGTACACATTTTTGGCAGTATGTCAGTATGTATGTGCTTATTTTTTCATTTTAAAACACAATATAGCATAACTTATACAGTACCCTTCATTTCCTGATAACCCATAGGTTCAGACAATGATACTTTTTTAAGGTCTAAACTTTGTAACCTGAACAGAAGTGTTAAAGCAACACCAAAGAGTTTTTTATACCTTAAAATAATGTTTCCAAAATTGTTTCAGTGGTTCATCAACTCGTAACAGGGTGAACGGCACTTCTGCATTCGCTTTGCGGCCCTCTATCGGCTATAACCGCACTATGTAAGTTTGCCAGATCGGGTAGCGGATCTGTAGTTCGATGAAATGAGACATCAGAAACTACAAATTTGACTTGCATGATGTCGCAATACATCATACTTTCATAAAATCATGCAACATATTTTACCTTGTCTGTGGACATCGTTATTTGCAAAGCCGGTGCTGGATAAACAAATAGCGTGCGTGCGACAAAGACAAAGTTCTTTGGTGTTGCTTTAAGACATTGTTACGATATATGTCATGAATTATGGTCCAGAACAACCTTACGAAAGCAGTCTTTCAATGAAGGTATACCCTAGTTAAGGACAGCCTGGGGAACACACACTTGGATTCTAATTGACTAAATATCCTGAGTTTATATCCTGTCTTCTGTTTGACATTTAAATATCATCCTGGACTGTGCTTCTTGGTGGGGAAAATACAGGCTTTATGTCTTATGTTCAGCATGTTGTAAGAACAAGAATAGGGGCTGTTTCAAATTCATGCTTTCACAATTAAACTAACATTAGTTCTTTAAATCCAAGTAGCCAATTACCTTCAAATATCTTGAGAGCACCTTTTCTTCATGGACGTTAAATATAGCTCTGGTTAACTATCCCTCATTAAGTTCTTGAGGATAAAGCCTTCCATCTTAGAGTGAGCTTCTCTGTTCAGGGTTTCTGTCCTTTTTAAGTTTGGAATGCAGATAATGAACACGCTGGTGTGGAACTCTGACCTCTTACAGTCCGTCAGACTCTTTGCTCTTTCAGCTGAAGTCTCACAATTACCTGCAGTCAGAGGCAGAAGAGGCTAAGCATTGTTCATCACAGAGCCTCCAAGCCCTTCCACCGGCAAAGCACAACTTAACCCCACATCCAATACACACATACTCTCTCTCACACACACACACACACACATTACACTCAGGCTCGTTGATCAAAGCCATGGGAAAAGCTGCTTTCTTAGTAGCAGTGGTTGAGTGTGTCTGCTGAACTGCTGTGCTCTTCTCTGCTTCCCTCCCAGCTGTTTCACGATGCTGTGACTTTCAGCTTGGGCAAAGTCAAAGGTGGAATGATGAGACCAGGCAACCCCCACCCCCACCCACCCAAATGCCCTTTCAGAAGGAATGATGAAGACCTTCCTCTCTCTCCTAAAACGCCCACCCCCCATACCCACCTCCCCACAACCCAGCAATCTCAATCTCAATCTTCAGAAGTTCTCTTAATCAAAGTGCTCTGGCAAGGCTAATCAAAGGGGCCTAAATAACTGCAGCCCCACAACACGGGCCACCAGAGGATTAAAAAAAAAATCCACTCGCCCGGCCTCGGGTTCGCTTCGATCCGGCCGCTCGCTGCCTAATGAGAACGACCAAAAGCCCGAGATCACAGGCGCTGGCTTGCCCTGCCGTCGGCCCCTCCGCAAGCACCCGCTAATTCCCGGTGAGATCCTATCAAGCTCCCGATGAAAATAGATCTTGGCCTCTGAGTGTTGGGATGATTAGAAGAATGGCAGCGGATTAGCGGGGTGGGGGAGATGCTTCTGCTAGCTTAGGAGTGTCTCATGTACACGGCATTAGCCAGTGACAGATAGCACGCTAGGAGATAGAGAGAGAGAGAGAGAAAGAGAGAAATAGAGAAAAGGATAACCTGAAGGCGGGTTTTATGAGTGAATTAGCGCTAGCCCTGATTGACTCAGATCTTAAGGGGATTAGAGTGTGTTTACGGTGACACCAGTGAAACACCTTTGTCTTCTAAGTCCTTGATGACACAATTAGATCACAATGTGCACCAGTGTTGCACAGCAATTTGCTTTTAGCACTTTGACAAGTTGCCCAGCGACTGTGGCTCACAAGCCTATGAAAACAAAGCCATTGTTCCACAAATTGAATTTGATGCGTAATATGTGGTGAAAATACAGTCATTTGTCTTATTTTTTTTTCCTATTCTGTCAATGGAAAATGCATGTCTGGTAACTCAATTAAAAACCACCCTTGGAGGCACCGTGTCTTAACATTTAAGGATATTGATTTTAGGGTAATTATAGTCATAATTCCCTTTGTGATGATAAAATTGCCCAGGGAGAAATAGACACAATAAACTTACAGAATGTATTTAGAGGGATAAACTCCTTTCAAAGAGAGCTTGTTGAGGAATATTCCCACCCCACACAGGGATAAAACTGATAATATGATATAATAGCTTAGTGAATAGGAATTTCCCTCAAATCCCTTGCTGATGAGCTAGATTTGAAATGTTAGTCATGCGGCAGGATTGCATAAAAGGAAAACATCACACACAATGCTGGCATACATTACTAGATTATCTAACATTTAAGAAAATAAGAAGTGTCTATTTTTAACTATAACTGTGATGTTGCATCATAATATAGCTACTCAAACCTGTAGCTGAGAGACAATGACAATTTGTCCTATGAGCAGATTGTTCAGAACACTGCCTACATCTAAAATGATTTGCTGAAAACTTCTGCTGATTGCGTGAATACATAGGCTTTAAGTTCCATTATGCTAAGAAGTTCCATATGTTGTAACTGTAAGGTGAGGACCAATCCCTTAGGCAATTCTGGGGCTAAGTTTCTCTTCGTAAGTCATGTTATAAATTTAAAGCCAGTCTTGCTCTCTCTAAAAGGCATGTCATCTGTTTCTGCTGTCACCTGATGCCATCCCGGTGTTTTCTGATGTAAGCAAGTTAGGTATCCACATCATCCAGTCTGCATTCATATTTTATGTGCTTGAATGACTAGGGCACGCATGAAACTTTAGTAACACTTAAGGTTGGCTGGTAGGTATATATAAAAAAGTATTTGGGTACTTCATGATGACTGAGCAACATTTGGAATTCAACAGGAAGCCAGGAAGCTATGTTTTCTTTTGTTTCTTCATTTGTCCATGTATTTGTATAGGGTGAAAATCAAGACAATGAAGAAGTATACAGTAGCTTCATCTGTTGGCATGGATATGGACACACTGAGCTGTATCAATATTAATGACAACAGAAATATTGGTGATATGCCAATTAGTCCATCAGTGCATTCTTTTCCACGTGTGTGTGTGTATCTGTATGTGTGACTGTGTGCGTGTCTACCTGTCTGTGTATTTGTATGTATGTGTCTGTCTTTCTCTCTGAGAGTGTCTACCTGTCTCTCTCTTTCTCTCTCTCTCTCTCTCTCTCTCTGTGTGTGTGTGTGTGTGTGTGTGTGTGTGTGTGTGTGTGTGTGTGTGTGTGTGTGTGTGTGTGTGTGTGTGTGTGTGTGTCTGATGTGACGGTGGAGGCAGCAGACGAGTTACCTCCTCCAGCTTAGATCTGACAAGCTACTCTTCTGTCATGTTGCCGCCTGTCCAACTTTAACATGTTCATGTCTACGCTGGCAGCTTATTAAAATAAATGAGAGGCTGCTTAGGCTGTGGTGCCACTTCATGCCTTAATAGGACCAGGGAAATCTGCAAGCCAACAGCATACACTGACTACTAGTCAAGTCCAGGAGGACACACTAAAGTGCACAATTAAGGAAGATCTCTCCTCTCTCTCCCCTTCATATTCTCTCCCTTTTTTTAAAAATGCAAAAGCATGATTAAATATTCCTTGTTAGATTTAATAATGCAGTTGAAGACAAATTTCCATGCACCTGATTCTCTTTTTTTTGTATGTAATTGTAAGAGTTTGCACGATAAAACATGTTCTGTTGTCACTGGAGGAGCCAGTCCGTCCGGCCCAGCGTTAAGGATTCAGCTTGTTTTTCAAAGGTCTGTGTGAGCACTGTGACAGGCCCATGCCGCTAGCCAGCCCCTCAGCACTGATGAAACCGTGTTCCTCAGCTTAAACTATGGGCTCAATCTGACATAATAGTATGCAAGTGTGCCCATCACTTTCATACTCTTCTAGGTTTTTTTTTTCTTTTTCCCACAGCCATTCGGCACAGTGTGACAAGGCATGGCTGGTAGACGTGTCAACCTTCAGCAGGTGATGCTGACAGAGGCGCTCACACGGATACCCATTTAGTATATATGGATGTACGCTTCTTATATTATTATTTTTCATTTTTTGTCAGCTGTTGCATCATGATATAGACAGCACCAGAGGATGTGTCTAAAGAATGGATCTGTCAGAACCACAGCACATCCAGTGCCTACTGGACTGCCTGCTTCATATAGCTATAGGCTGTGGAAGCCATGTTATTCTATCCAACTGAGGCAGGGAATATTGACTCCAATCATTCTGAATCCAATTATTGAACTACAATAAATGACTACTACGACAACTAATGTCAATTTTTTCACAATTCAAAATCATTACATGTATCTGTTATCAACACTTATTTGATATATTATATAATATTTACATATTGTACTATATCATTTAGCAACCTTACTTGAGGATGAAATTAGCTCAGCTCAGTTAATATTCCACATTCCCTTGCAAGATATGAGGTTAGTTATTGTTGTTTCTAATTGACTGCAAGTCATTCATGTGCTTGTTATGTCTTCAAGCTCTTTATCTAATAATTGTGTCCTCACGCTGCTTGCTGTACTAAAGACTTCCCTCCACTGAGTGAATATTTAATCACCAGACCTTGCTGGTGTTCAAACACCATCACTCATTTTAGAACAGAACGGAGCGATTACTTCTAAAGACAAGTGCATTTTGTGTCTGTGCCGACACAAGGGGGTAAGTAAAAGATCGCCTCACTCCCTCTCCTCTCCCATTCATCAAGGAGGCCAGGCTCAGCCGACCCCTGACACTTACCCATCCAGGGCACAACAAAATGCCCTCCTACGTGCCGGGGTATTGTCAGGGAGAGTGAAAGGGGCAATGGGGTAAGTGTAACCCCAGCGTTTTTATTTTTTTCTTCTTTCTGTCGCTGCGATAATGAGAGCCATGCCTCCCTCCCTTTCGCTCTCCCTGGTGAGTGATGACAGCTTGAGTTAACTGATAATGGCACGCCAGCAGCCCTTGCGGCCCACTTATGTTATTTTTCCTGACAAGGCTCAGGGGAAGGTTTCATTTTTTTGACATTTGACCATGCAAATTTGGTCCCGCTACATTATTCCACATCTACATGCCTGCTAGTGTGTGTGTGTGTGTGTGTGTGTGTAGGGGGGGGGGGTACTCAGATTGGGTAGGAGGTTAACGCACGGGGGGGGGGGGGGGGCGGAAGCTGTGCTAATAAAGGCTTGACTTGAGGGTGCTGGGCGGGGGGTGGTGAGGGAAAAAGGACCTGGTTAAATATGAATATGGGGCCCCGGACCTGTGCGTGATCCACGCTCTCTCCTCACGACTCTCTCCACCAATCAGCAACTCCGATGGAAGCCTGGTTAAAGCATCGGGCCAGGGCGGTAAATAGAAGGTGCAACCTGGTCGACAAATAATTAATCAGCGCGGTGGCCGGATTCAAATGTCCTTTCCGTGTCTGTGGTGCATCGCTGGTACCAAAACGCTTGATTCGCAAATGGTTTGGATGGCACCTCACTGGCGAAAAATCACTCTCCATTTGCAAGATTTATCATGGAGGGAGGGAGGCGAGCCACGAACAAACTAACTAAAACGGGAGGCGCGGAAACAGAGACATGAGCGTCCAAGTACAAGTGCAGATGCCATGGGCCCCAGCGGTGTTGCCTTGTGGTGCATACCTAACGTGCCTTCAGCACAGGCCTACCTGCTACGAGCCCAGCAACCCCCACCATTCCCATCTTCACTGGTCTTGGTTCGGCCCAGTGCTAATAAGCCACGTCTTTATGTCGACTCTTTATTTATTAATCCCTGAGTGTTAGTAAGCCCACTCATTTATTCATGTGCTGCTGTCTCTGCTGTTGCTGTGTGTGTGTGTGTGTGTGTGTGTGTGTGTGTGTGTGTGTGTGTGTGTGTGTGTGTGTGTGTGTGTGTCTGTGTGTGTGTCTGTGTATGTGTGTGTGTGTATGAGTGTATTGCACATTGTATGAGGCTTACAGGTATATGCTGTGCACAGAGTATAATAACCCAAGAAAGAAAATGTGCTGTGTGTGTGTGTGTGTGTGTGTGTGTGTGTGTGTGAGGCTTACAGGTATATGCTGTGCACAGAGTATAATAACCCAAGAAAGAATATGTGCTGTGTGTGTGTGTGTGTGTGTGTGTGTGTGTGTGTAATTGTAGGGAGGTGGAAAAACAGCAGCTGATGCCAAGAGATGCGGCATAGACGTGAGCCACACCTGGCCCAGATCGGTGGCCCCATCCTCCCCCAGTCCCCCTCCGCCTCCGTGTGGGATGTAATTGGCTGCGTCTTGTCAGCGGGCTCCACCTGCTGAGCGATGCCAGCAATCAGGGCCGGTTAATGTTCTCCCGGCTGACAGACCCCCGGCTCGGCCGTCTCGCTGCCGAAAGATTGCCCTTGTAACGGCTAATAATGTGCCACGGCAGGCTTTAATAGGTGCGGTGGGAGGCAAGCCTTTGATATGTTCCTCAACTTACCATCACCCCCCCCCCCCCCCCACCTCACCACACCCACCCCCCCATTTCCAACCTGTCAGCTTGGTTTAGTGTGTTGTTATGTGTGCGTCTGTATCGTGTGTGCTGATGTGTGTTCACATGTGTGTGTGTTTGTGTGTGTACAATGTGTCAGGAGGAAGTAAACGGACTGTTGCCTGACAGGTAAATAAACCTCATTAGAGGTCTGTGAAGCTGCTAGGCTCTGTGACAGACAGTGGGGAAGCTTTTCTCCGAACACCTGAGCACCAGACAGGAAACTGCTCGCTGACATGTGAAACCCACTCAACTTATGGAATGTATACGTAGCATAGAGGTCAGTTTTCATCTGTCTGTTGAAGGAAGTAAAGGAAGTGGGTTTAGAGTTACTAGTGCTTTCCTGCTCCACACAACTTCCCAGGTTCACATTGTTTAACTGGTTAACACAAAATCATATTGTTATTGTCATAATGTTTATTTTCATATGTCGTAAATAATTAGCATAGTCAAACACAAAGGGCAAGGAGTGCTGCTAGGGTGTAGGACTGGGTGCTCCCCTGGTGCTCTTCAGTTAGGTATCCAAAAAGTTAGACATGTTTCCAAGCAAAGTCTGAGGCACTCGTGGGCTAATAAATAGAAAGCCTTTATTCTCACATGGCTTTAAGTTTTTTAAAAATGCTAAATTAGCATTTAGTATTTGCTATAAATATGTAATGTTCTTATCTATCAGACTGCGTAGTGTTCCTGGAAGTGATGGAGAAAGCCATGTAGCCTATTGTGATATGTCTAAAGCTACATGTACAGTATATGCTGGGAACTAGCATTAGCACAGTCGAGTAGCATCTGCCCAAGTCCACAGGGCACCCAGACCAGACCCTGTGAGCGTGTGGGGTAGGTGTCCCATCCACCTTTCATCACATGATTAATGAGCCTGTCAATCATCCCAAGCTTCTGCCGCATTGCCTCGTGACCTATTGGTGTGACAGGAACATGGGCGAGCATTAAGTTCCCCCCTTGCCTTTATGTCGAGGTCCATGAGCGAGTTGATTTGTATGAAGTCTGGCACTAAAAAATGGACTTTTAATCATCTGGTGGTGGAACATGCAAAGCCAGGTCACAGCACCTTCAAATATTAATGGCCTTTCCATCAATGAGAGATGGCAAGATATTCTAATATGTGCTGAATTATTCATCCACATAAATAAGACTCACCTAGACGTTGGTGGTTCCTCTAAAAGCAGGAGTTGTGCTGTGCCCAATGGCATCACTGATGGTCTGTCTGAGAATGCTGATGCACCCTCTTAAGAAATATAAATATGCATTAACATCTGATCTGAGCATAACTTAAAGGACCGCTCAATACAACCAGGTTTACCTGTTCGTGGTTAAAGTTGGGGGTTGTTGTACTTTGTAGTACTTTTGTTTGGTGCTGTGTGTTTGTTCAAGGGCTTCATAACCTTTTCCCTCTTTTACTCCCCAAGATCTCTCTCTCTCTCTCTCTCTCTCTCTCTCTCTACCATTCTCTCCCCTGTCTTTTCTTTATTTTCTCCCTTTATCGCCCTCTCTTTCCCTCCCTCTCTATCTCCCTCCTCTCCCTCTCTCCTTGCCCACAGCAGTGTCCTGATGGTCTGGACACGTTCCTCTGATTGTCCCCCTCCATCTCTGCCAGGCCCCTGCCTGTCTGTTGGGCCCCTTTACTGTTTGATATGGCCCAGGATGATCTACTGTGTTGTTGACACTGATTTCAACCACCTAGTGCGTAGCTCACTCGGTAATACACACATACACACTCTCAAACACATGCACACACACGCGCACACGCACACACACACACACACACGTACACACACACACACAGGCATGAGGTGGTTTTCATTTGCTGTGTCTCGGCCTTGGGGAACATCACACCATGCCCTTTGACTAGGCAGACCCTCAATGTGTGTATGTGTGTGTGTACCCCCATATGTGTGTGTGTGTGTGTACTCCTAAGACTGCTGGACAGCTCACTAAACCAGGCAGCCTTCGATGGCATTAAATAAGTCTTCGCTGGACTGCTTCTCTCATCGGTAAAGTTTGGTGAGGCCTCCACGGCAGTGTGTTATTTCACCCCACACAACTCATCATTTCTTTTGAGTGCTTTGAGATGTTTATTTTTTTACGTTTTGTTTATGTTTGATTGTTAAATTCTCTCTCTTTTTTTTTTGAGGCCCTGAAATCTTCCAACTAAAACAAAACAAATCCGTGGATAACATTAATTTGGAGCTGCTCGTGTCAATATTCCACTCTCACACAACTTAATTGGAATGCTATCATGCTAATACCTTTCATCTCACAGTTCTGTCATGAAAAAATGTAATTATGGATGACAAAATTAATTATGAAGTCAGCAGCATAAACAAATGCAAAACACAAACATGTTGACAGAGCTGTCAGCTAGTCACACAGTGAATTGTAATGGATATGTAAAGCATCTAAAGCAAATGGTAATGACAAAAACAAATAGCTCTTTTTAAAATTCACTTCCAGATGCAGCTCGAAGCCAGGAGAAAAGATTTCCTTCAGCTGGGTGGACTGGCATAGATGGTTGTGTAATATGTGCAATAACAGATGTTGATCAAAAATGATCAAAACATCAGAAGATATCAGCCACTGTGAATTTCTCAGTGCTTTCAAACATTGAACTGTCAATTACAATTTGTAATTTAAAAAACTGCCTGTGCAAAGTTTGACATGTTGAAAAGGTTTCATAAAAATAATTGGTTATATTCTACAACAATAAGTAGAATATAAAAAATATATATTTATTTATTTATTTGTTTGTTTTGTTTCTCTTTTCTCTTTCATTCTTTCTTTCTTTTCTGGTTCTTTTTAAGCTATTATTTTTTTCATTTTTTTTTCTCTGCAACCTGTATAGCTGCTAATTTCAGCAACAACATACCCACAGCTGTGGTTCGGCTGGAGGCTTTGAGCCACCAGTGACTACAGCAATTGCTATCTGCTTTACCAACATCAGGATAAAGAGTTACATAGAACAGTTCCACTTAAGACATGAAATTATGTTTTTTATTGTACATTTAGATTTCTGTTCGTAAACAGACCCCAAAATAGTTCCAAACAATAACTGGTGTCTACTGTTGCCAAGCAACAGAAAATGTTACTCTGCAGCCCATGGAGGTATTATAACTGGAGAGTGTGATTAAGTCCCGCCCAAATGAATAGCGGTGGCTAGGCTAGTAAATCCGGCCAATTCATATATATAATTCATATAATAGTCAGCGCTATATTGAACACTGGTGCTCGGATCCAGCGCCAGTCGGCTCTAAACCATGCGCCAAGTTCCAAAGCTGGAAATGACGCATTGGACATTGGATTTTCATTGGACATTCTGTAAAAAGAGAGTCGTCCTCCAGTTCAGAGGGTGGCGATAATGCACATACCTTGCTTGCCCGAGTCCGAGTGGAGTCACCCGTTTGGCTGTAGCCGCCGGATAGGTACCCGCCCACCAACATGTACGCGCATGAGAGCTCGTGCCCAACACGGACTTTCGTGGTTCCAAATGCTTCATGCGTGCGCCATACTTGAAAATGGCGTATGCTAACATGCCGAAGCTAATCTGCATGCTCTTGACTCCCTGCTGCAGCCAATCTGAGCTGTGTGCAAAATAATTTGTATACATGCATTTCCTCAAGTTTCATCTTAATCTGAACATTCACGCTACTCCATTTACTCAGTTTTCTCACTCAATAAATGAGACATTATGAAATCCCTGCTCACCCTGACAATTCGATGCAAAATGCAGAGTGATTACTGGTGGTTAAATGTCTGAGTAGGGATATCCTGAGATATATATGACATATATTCCATATATATGGAATGCTTATTGTCCTGTCAGAAATGAATAAATACTTTGACCAGACCTGTTAACCGGTCGTATACTTACTGTCAGAGTCATGTAAAGAGAGTCCCTTCATGGCTCTGATAACTGCTAGAAATTCTCCCCCTTACTCTGTTATTGTCAGTTCTATTGTGCTCTGATCTATTCCATTCTAGTCTTTATTATGTGTGATCAGGCCACAGACTCACAGTTCTCATGTGGAGATTCTCCTGAAGTGATGCCGCCTCCCTCTTTCTTTTACCTGGCAGCAGGTAACTAGACAACACACAGTCGGGTAGTGTAGAACAACATTTCTCTGCAGTTACCTCAAATCAAAGCTGGAAAAGAGAGTATATACTGTATATATAATAGCCTATATAATAGGTTTCTTGGATTTACCACTGGAGCTGTCGTCTCTTTGTTTGAAATACAGTCCCATTTATTATTCATTTCATTATTTTTGTTTTGCATTTGTGTGACAAATGTCTGTAACACACCAGTTTCTGAGGGCCTGGTTGTGTCGGGGTAAATAACTCATTGGCAAACAGCATCATAATTTAGTTTTTTTCTCCGCACATCATTTTTTCGCTTCTTCAGACAGCTTGATTCTTTTATCACTCTTATTGCTATCTAAGTTTCATTCCTTTACCATTTTAATATCAGCATCAAGCTCTTGTCTCAGTTTGACTGTAGCCACCAAATCCTATAAGTTCTATTATTTTACAGGCTTTATTATTTTACTGTTTTTATTTATTCTGTGCATGGTTGTCTTAAATGTAATAGAGCTTATTCTTTGTCGAATTGGATTGCTTTAACAGCTGATCGCATCACAGTTGTCTCTAAATTATATTTAGATTCTCTCAAAACTCTCTAAATATATTTTCTGATAGATTTACAGTAACACTAACTGAGAAACCTAGCATATGACCTTTTCACCTTTTTCACTGTTAATGCCCTCTCTTGTGTGTGTGTGTGTGCGTGTGTGCATTGTGCCTAGGGGCATACCTAAACTGGTGATAAATAATGTGAATCATTTATGTGGTTAGACCTCTTACACGCTCACATGCAGCTTGTAATTCCTGTCTCCTTCTCACACACGCACGCAAGGAGAGAGATACATTTGAACTTGCAAGCAATATGCCCAGTTAGCCCCACTCTATGGAGACTTGAGATGATAAATCTGTGTGTGCATATTGTTCACTCTCATAGAACAATAAAAATAGAATTGTCATTGTCACCCCACCCACACACACACATAAGTTTACTGTAAGTGGACATTTTCTATGATATTTAACTGAAATTTATCAGTTATCATCTTAGAACCTTATATTTCTTTTAACCATGTGGGGAACGTCTGGACGTCAGTCTATCCAGAAATCCTGAAGCTTTACAGAATAATCACAAACAAAAACAAAATAAGAAAAAACAACAGATAAAGCAGAAAAAAATAACGCGGAGGCTTGAGGGAAGTAATACTGTATGCCAGGCCAGCCAACCAGAGCAGAGGACAGAGAGTTTCCTCCAGAGGCCTGGTGCTCCCTGTCCCTCCTAGTCCCCTCCTCACACAGCAAGGGAACACCGCAGGGCAGGCCTGCCCTCCCGGGTGACCATCGACCTGCTGTAATGGAGCCCGTCTGTGTGGAGTGAATGCTGAGGCTGGAGCAGAGTGTGGTGCGACCCCAGTGGGGTGCAATCTGGAGATTCTTCTGCCTGTGGTCAGCTTCTCTTACACCGGGGGGCTTTGCCCCGGCCCATCATGAGACCTGACTCCTGTCAAACACGATCAGCACCCCGCTCCTGTCAAAGCCTGGTATGTGTGTGTATGTGTGTGTGTGTGTGTCTGTGTGTCTGTGTGTGCGTGGGGGGGGGGGGGGGGGCAGGCCTGGACATGACGTTGAGCAGAAACTTAGCTGTCTGGGAGTACTGTGTCATGCATCAAGATGATATGATTATTTTCGCTTTGACATTATTTAGCCATCAACACTTCACCACTACAATACTACCACAAATTTATGACTTCATTAATAAAGGGCTGTGTTTCAGAGGTAAAAGATAATGGTAGGCATCCTGGCTTTGCAAGGGATGTTATTTAATGAGATGACTATGTAAAGTGTTGTTTACAAACATGATAGGGAAGGAGTGAATGTGGTTTATTTTTATACATCTAGGCTATGTGGCGAGACATGCCTGGACAGGATATTAACCAGAGGCTTAACTGAAGGGACAACTGGGATATATTATTATTATAACTATATTATTATTATAGCTATTATTATTATTATAACTATATTATTATTATAGCTATTATTATTATTATAACTATATTATTATTATAACTATATTATTATTATAGCTATTCTTTTATATATTATATTATTATTGTTAGGGAAGTATTGTTATATGCAGCAAGATGACAATATCATCCCTTTGACAATATTTAGCAACTTTACACTTCACACACAATACTACCACAGACATTGATTTATGGGTATTAATTTACATAATGTCTTTGTTTTGGACGTAAGACCTGACGAAGACATATACTGCATGCCTTTTGTTATTGAGGGATTATTAATCAGATAAATAAGCAAAACATTTGTTTTTGTATATTTTGGGGGCTTTTTGCCTTTATATCGATAGGACAGTGGAAAGAGACAGGAAGGGAGTCTTAGAGGGAGATAGGGTGGGATCGGGATGTGACTGCAGGCCAGAATCAAACCTGGGTCCTCATGTTCCCACCATCACTATCATTCAAACATGATAGTGATGGAGTAAATGTTACTTCTCTCATGTCATGATGTAGGCCTATGTCTAGAGTTATTAAGACGTCTCAATGAGCCACTGTAGGCTTCAGGTCTGACCAGAAGAGGGCAGCAGCCTACCTTGGAAGTGAGCACATAACACACTCTTAAAACTAATGGGTTGTCCCTATCTGGACACAGAAATGTGTTAAAAAAAAACTAAAAAACTGTGTTGTTTCCAATGCAAGTTGTGTTATTTTCAACACAAACTGAGTTGTCCCCATCTGGACACAGAGATGTCCAGATGGGAACAAGGACCATCTAACTATATAAAAAAAAAAACAGTAGCCTACACCTACTTCAACAGTATATTACACAATAGGCCTAACCACCTTGCTTATTGTCTTTGCACTTTGCTTAGGCTATTGTGTCAAAGGATTAATATGATTTATGGCGTATAGTTACAGTACAGGCAGTGTTGCAGAACTGTTTGGATTTACATAAAAGTTGGTTCAATATTGCAAACAACTCATCTATAGCCTATTATATTTTACCACGTCTGCTCACGGACCACTTGTTATAGCTTGCGGACCACACTTTGAGAAACAATGACATAAACATAGGCCTACTGCTTTATTTTTATATAGATCTTCTCTATCACCGGATTACATTAATTTTTTCTACCCCTTTTGGACCTCATAATAAAATACATTTCCATTAAAAAGTCATATTCCAGCCAGGACACTTATAGCTACAGTAGGCCTAAACATTCCCTATGGTTATGGACCAGTGTGTCACACGACGTCACTGCCTACTTTCCTGCGTCTGGTGTAGGCATACATGAACAAATCAACATTGAAGAACCCTTCGCTAATACCTGCTGAAATATGGATGACTGTGCTGTATATGTAAGCGGTGTCCTCACTGTCCTGCTTATGTCGGGCACAGGGTGGAGGCCGACCGATGATGGTTTGCCGGCCCTGACCTGCAGCTAGTTTGTTTAGTCCCCTGTATTCGTACAGTTGTCTGCCCTCGTTCCCTGACAGCACAGTAGGCCTATTGTAATTGATTGTGGTGAAGCAGTGATTGAAGAAGCACAGAATGTGCCAGCTGGAGATATGCATGGAGGCTATAGGCCTAGTGCACGTGTACACAATTTTTCACATAATTAAGAATGCATGCATGTTGAAATTGTAATTTATTTTCTGGAAACCAGCTGATTTATCCAAACAGTCTACAAACATAGGCTACCAGAATGTCTCCATTAAAATAGCAACGGAAATAATAATAAAATAACCATAAGCTAATGCAGACTGTTTTATGGCTTCATAAATTGTTCATACTGTATGTGAAAGCCATGGGTGTCACTGGCAGTGGATCAACTCTCATCAATAAAACCGACACATACAGAAAAGGCAAGTGCTGAGACCGGAGCGATTTCGAACAGCTGCCAGGCGCAGATTCACGTTTCCTCAAGCTGCAGTTCCGGCGTGGGTGACGAACGGTGTCCGGAGGCGCGCCGTGAAAGATGAACACAGGCTCAGCTGTTGTTGGGTGCGTGCGGGAGAATCGGGAGGCATCTGGCCCAAGGATTAGCACCTCGTGAGTCCAGTGAGTGCCTCTGCTTGAGAATGTCCGGGAATAAATGGGATTCCCCCGTTTCCCAGCTCGAGTGCTTCCCCTCGAAAACAAAATTTAAAACTCAACGTTTAAAGTGACTGAAAACACCCTCTGACCCTGGAAACGCCTTCTCCATCTAAATACTGTGCCCATGAGATCTAGCAAGGCTATGTTGGAACTCTAGATAATTCTAAGGGGATGCGTAATGGGACTGTCACCGACGAGCTTAGAAAAAAGCTTATTTAGTTTATTTCACAGTCGAGCATTTGACATTGTTCCATGTGAACAGCATGTTTTACAATGTCTTCCATCCTAGCCATTCACATTTGGATGAATATTCAATCAAGACTAAATTGTTGGGATTTCTTTAGCATCGGATTCTTGCGAACTTGGCTCCCTCTAGTGGGAAAATGGCATGACTTCTGAATGGTACAGATACTAGGTAATGTTTTGTTGAAATGTGTAATACTTGACGGGACAGTGACAATTAATGGAGTCAATATCCCTACAAGTCCAGGGAATGATTAATAAGGGAATACAGTTAAAAAAGCATAATTTGTCTACTAAATATAGGAGTTTGGTGGGGAAGCATTTCCTGAAATAGCATATTTGAAACCTTGTCAGAGGATGCTCGCGTGCCTCCGCAAAGGGTCTGTGTGTTTGAGGATCTTTCAATGGAGTCCATATTTCCACTAAGGTAATAACAGTGTGCAGTTCCATCATGCTTGGGGGTTCCCAATCATTTGCTGCTAATGATGTTTTCAAACTTCTCTCTAAATGGACTGTGACGGCAGTATGCGTTGTGCTGGAAAGGACTGACTGTTTGGCAGGTAGCTCCTGATCATTACGGAGGTGGGACGGGGTCTGGCAGTATGCCTCTATGTGTGTGTGTGTGTGTGTGTGTGTGTGTGCGTGCAAGTTTGGGAGTTGGGTGAGATTCTCGACTTTTAAGATTCTCCTCCACACACACACACACACACACCACACTCCTCCTCTCCCCAGAGGAAAACCTCAGAGGAGCCTGTCTCACTTTCACTGGCATTATCAATCATACATGGGTGATTACCCCCAAGGCCCCCTCCTGCCAACAATGCCACCCTTTGTGGGCACGCAGAGTTGGCTCAGAGGCATGGAGTGCAAGTCATCACAGTGAGCTGTGAGCTGTGACTCACTGCAGAGCATCTCTCTCATGCACCTCCAATTTACTCTACTCCAATTTACGGCAAAAGAGTCGACATATGAATACATTGTGCCGTTTATGTGGTATGTTGTGAACACATTGTGCCAATCATGTGTTGTGATCTCGCCGCTGGAGCAAGGTTAGTGTGGTGAGGCCTTGCGCACGCGCATTTCTGCTGAAATATGTGCCCCAAAAACCTTACAATATGGCCACCAAGTGGAGGGATTGCCTAAAAGTACTGTAACGTCGGCGCAAAAAGACAGTGTTCGCGTTCTCCCGCGCAGGGGATCCTGGGATACGAGAGCGAACATTTGGGGGGTTTATGTCGTTATTCTCCTTAGTTTTGTGTGTAATGTTAGCGTCTTTATTGTAACATGTTTCCCTTTTAGTTCTCCCTCGTGTGTGATCCTTTTTGTGTGGGAGGCTGCGTCCTCCCCTGTATGTGTAGTGTGTGTGCGTGCTTGACCTGCCCTGTTGGCATTGTGTTCTTGGTCTTGGTCGGTCTGTGTCCCGGCTCTCGTTCCCAGTGAATAAACCTTTTGATTGGACAACTGTGTGGTTAGCTATCAAATCGTTACATTGGTGTCAGAAGCGACTTTCGAACATGGCCTCCACTCAGCGGGAGCAGCTGGGAGCGGGAGACCTCATCACTGGGTGGAGGCCCACGCAAGAGGATGCAGAGAGAGCCCTTGTAAGGGCTACTAAAAAGCTCGGGGCCTTCTATCGCTACTGCCGACGGAGGAGAGGAGCTTTCGGTTGGAGCTGCCTGCGGCCATGGGAGAAGTTCTTGCCGGAAGAGGAGCCTGAAGAAGCGTTCGCGGAGAGGACGGCGATGGCCTGGGCGCTGACTCCACGGCGAGCCGCGACGCGTGAGCAGAGAGGGAGTGCGGCGAGGAAGAGGTTCCTAGACGATGGACGGTTGGCGGAGCCGCTGAGGGCAGTGAACTCACGACGGTGGGGCAGCTTCGACGGAAGGGCCCTCTAGTGTGTGACTGTTTTGGTGTGTGCTAACTTTTGGGTGCGTGTGAGGGGCACCGTGCAGTGCTAGGCGCTAGTTCTAGTTGGCCTGTTGGCTGGCGCCTTTTAAAAAAAGAAAAAAAGTTTGTTGTGTGGAGTTCGATAGCACGACCATCTCGGGGGTCGTGCCTTCGCCGAGGCCGCGAAGGATTGGAACGGGCCGGGAACAGAGCAGTACGGCTCTGCGAGATGGCAACACGAGGAGGGACGCCGAAGACGGTAGCTGCAGCGGGAGAGCTCAGCGCGGTCCGGTTGCTGTGGAGTCGGTGCCTGTCTGTCCCGGTCGGCGACTCGACGGAGCGGAGTGGCGTTGGTGCAGCTTCATCTGGCCCCCCTCGAACCCCGGTGCTTGGTACAGTGTCGACGGTTGTAAGGCCACCTAGGGCCCCGTCTGGAGAGGAGGAGTGCCGCGGTGTCACGCCGCGGAAAGTGCAGCCTGAGGGCGGCTGCTGAGAGGGAGCTGGTGACGAGCGGGTCGGCCACGTGGCTGCTAGCACGCCCGTACTGGATTGCTAGCAGCGTGGCGCCCGTTGAGTGAGCTCCTGCGGCGTGCACCCCACGTGAGTTGGCGGTACTGTCGCACTGAACTGAGTGGCGGGCGACGCGCGCCGACGTTAGCATGTGGCTACCTCGTGGGCATTGCCGAGGACGGCAATGGCTTGTTGGGGGAGCTGTGTAACGTCGGCGCAAAAAGACAGTGTTCGCGTTCTCCCGCGCAGGGGATCCTGGGATACGAGAGCGAACATTTGGGGGGTTTATGTCGTTATTCTCCTTAGTTTTGTGTGTAATGTTAGCGTCTTTATTGTAACATGTTTCCCTTTTAGTTCTCCCTCGTGTGTGATCCTTTTTGTGTGGGAGGCTGCGTCCTCCCCTGTATGTGTAGTGTGTGTGCGTGCTTGACCTGCCCTGTTGGCATTGTGTTCTTGGTCTTGGTCGGTCTGTGTCCCGGCTCTCGTTCCCAGTGAATAAACCATTTGATTGGACAATTGTGTGGTTTGCTATCAAATCGTTACAGTACTTTGGTTAAGTGCCTTGGTCAAGGGCACATCAATCAATTGCACTGTTCCTTTTTTTGTAGCATGTCAGAATGAGGCTTCAGGTCTGAAAGACCATTATTATGACCGCCGCTAGCGAAGCTAGCGAAGCGGTCATATAGGGATTGTCAAAGTTTTTTTTTTTTTTTTTTTTTTTTTTTTCCCCGTCATCTACTTCCTGAATTTTTGGTCAACGATACCCGGGACACCGAACCACCAGGACACATGAAATTTGGTGGGTATGTAGCCCCACTAGACTTTTACAGAAAAATTTCGTTTCGTCCCCGGGGTCCACTCCCCCCCCGTGCTGGGCCCCCCGAACCGCAAAAAAAGCAGTTTTTCCTAAATAACTACCTGAACCGTGGCACCGAGGATGAAGACATTTTTATGGTATGTTGGTCTCAAGGGCCCACATCAATCTGGCCCATAATCACTCATTTGTGATTTGCACCCCCCCGGTAAAAAATGAAAATGCAATATTATTCTGCTTTAATCGCCCCTATCTTCAGTTAAGATGTTCAGAACTGCACCAAATTTTATTTGTATGATTGACCTGGCATTCTCTGGGGGTATGCCAAGTTTCGTAGAATTTCATCCATGGGGGGGTCTTAAAAAAAATAGATTATGTGTACATTTTGTGACTGTACACTCATTGGCCTGTAGATGGCGGTGCACACATATACACATGCACACACACACAGGCACCCACATACTATCGCTATTAGAACGGCCGATACATAATTACAAATTCAGTAGGATTAAAAGAAAGCCAAAATATATATTCATCATCATGGCTGCATTTCCAGTATTGGCGATAAGTAGTCGTTTGTCCACTAGATGGCGCATCGTTGCAGTGAGACGTAATTTTGTTGGAAGTTAAACGTGGGTTGGAATAACAATGGACACTTCCTACAAGGACTAGTTTACCGCAGAGAACGTCTAATAAGGATAGGATGATGTTCACATGAAATGTAATTCCCATTTCTTCTTGAAGCCGAAATAAATCTGAGGATGTTTATCGGACATGCTTGGTTTTTACTGCAGGTACGTTAATCTTATAATATCAATAAGGACCTAGGTAATGTTACCGTTAGCGTTGGTTGAGTGATGGAGGCCAATTTGATTGATTGCATTTGTAGAAAACTATAAATGCGGTTATACCAAGCAAATTGATAGCAGCACTGTAATTGTATCTTTCGACTGTCATTTGTTGCATGTGCTACAAAAATCATTCTGTGCAGTGGAAGATTTACCAACGTTACACCGGTCTGATACAGTTTTGCCTACATGCGTGAGACTGAGACGCCTGTTTATTTTGTGTATAAGTGCGTGCAGGGTGTGAGAGGGGAATCGATGTGCTTTGATTCCAGCTTGGTAGTTGTAGTCTGTGAAATTAAAAAGCACGTGTGTGTGAAGTATCCAAACAATGACACCTTCATTTCATTATGGCTGCTTTAGCAACACACCTTAAGCTACTGTGTAGTGGGTCCCATTTAGAAGTGGCTACTTCATTCGCGCTTTCCTTTACTCATGGAGCGTGACTCATGGAGCGTGAATTTTATTACAACTTTTCGCCACGATATGGCAGTTTAAGTCCGCTTGATACTTTAAGGCGTAAGCCATTGGTTTCCAAAGGAGATTTTATTTGTGTCGCCAGCATAGCCTATTGACAATTTATGTTGTAAATAGGCCTACCTTATAAGCCTACCTGTAGCTTAGGGAAGCTAACAACTTTCTATTAGGATCTAGTTTGTTAGTTACAGTTTTGTCATAACTCCCTGATGCATTTTTGCATTTAGAATAGCCAGAGCGTGAACAATATCGGGTGCCTATGGACTAGGCTTGGTGAACCCAGCCTGATCTGCCATGGACCTCAGTTACACAATGCAAGGGAACATGAATCAGCCTATATTTGCACGAACAATAACGGACAACAGCTCTTCAACTTTGGCCCGTTAAAATGTGTATTCAGTCTAGCGACGCATTTCATCAAGGCCCATTTGGACATGTCAGTTATTTCCACTAGATGTAAAACAGCATTTCGTTTCAGACTACTGTTACTTAATTTGTGCATTGACAATAAAGTATTACATGAACTAAAGATGACTAAAATCTTATGTAGAAGAAGAAACATTCACAAAAAGTCCATCCATCCAAAAATGACCTTTGTTTTTGATAGCTGTTGAAAACGGCATGGAACTGACAGAGATGTTTTTGTTTATAAATAAATAAATAAATAAATAAATAACATTATGCTGATACCTTTTGCTTTTCCCAAATACAATGTAGCCTACAGGTGTAAGTGACCTTTCATCAATCCAGTTGCAATGGATGAACTGTGATGAACTGCCCTACTTGTGATTGTTTAGAGATGTTTAGAGAAGGTTTTATAACAATGCTACATCTTCTTTGGCTATTCTACAATCTATTCACCTTTTCAGCACCAGTAGGCTACTCTCTGTGCAGCCGCGCACACACACACTCAGGCATGCCAAACAAGCATACACAAAAGTTTCAAGAGTGGGGGATGGAGTAAAATATGGAGACAAATTGAAGTGTGATTTATTTTCGCGGAACGGATGTACAGGACTGAGCGGCGGTCATATTTTGTACCGCTATGCGGTACATCTAGTTTTACTTTGGCTAATAAAGAATATCTTAAATTGTCATCAATCCCACAGATATGTATGATTAGGTATGAAGTATCTATAGTCTTCTGCCCATCTGAAACTGAGCTTGGTGTATGGGACTAACTGTTCTCAATCCACAAAACCCTGCCTGCTTATATCTGGGATTTTTCGGTGTTGCTTAATGTAATGAAGTAATTTTCGTCTAACACTTAGCTTCCACAGCCATCTCCCAACACCAGCCCCAAGCCTGGCACAAGAAAAGACAACACACACACAGACCCCCAACACCCCACACAAAAACCCCCACACACAGACACATGCCAGTGTGCCCGACATGTCTCTGGACAGGTCTCCACAGTTTGTCACAGAGCTCAGCACTGGGATGGATTGTTGACGTTGGCATCTGTGGTCATTGTGAGGTCTCTCATCTGCCTCATCAATTGTTCCGTCCATCCACTCATCCTCTCTTGAATGCACAGACCAGACCGCCTAGTGCTCCAACACGCCCTGACATTTCACATAGTGGGGGCGTTTGGATGGTTATGCAGTCACAGGGGACCTCCCACACAGCACAAGTGCAAGGCTCCCTATCTCTCTCTCTCTCTCTCTCTCTCTCTCTCTCTCTCTCTCTCACACACACACACACACGAACAAACACACACAAACACACAGACATGTACAAAGAGAACACAACACTCACATGCACACACTCACACATATATGTACATACAGAAAACGACACATACATACAAACACAGACAAACGCACAAGCACACACACATACTCACTCACACGTAGAATGACGTTTCAACATTGTGGTCAACACTAGGCTTGCAATTGTAGCAACAGTGGAGAGAGAGACAGAGAAAGACATGAGAGGTGGTGGAGGGAAAAGTGTGGGGCAGAGACTGGCCATGCAGGGGTAGGGGGTAAAGAGACTGGCCATGCAGGGGCAAGAGGAGCATAGACTGGCCATGCAGGGGCAGGAGGGGTAGAGACTGGCCATGCAGGGGTAGGGGGTAAAGAGACTGGCCATGCAGGGGCAAGAGGGGCATAGACTGGCTATGCAGGGGCAGGAGGGGTAGAGACTGGCTATGGAGGGGCAGGGGGTAAAGACTTTGTGCCGTAAACAAACCACTCGTTTGAAGATGAAAGGGGCGGGATTGCTGCCGTCGGTGTGCAAACTCTCACATCATGGATGCGGTGTAGCGTATGTGGCAGCCCGTCCAATAAATTAATGCACCACTTCTCACTCTTGGGGTAGGAGAGTGGTGGTGGTGAAGGGTGAGGGTGTAGAAGATGTGTGTGTGTGTGTGTGTGTGGCTGTGCATGTGTGATAATAATATATTGATCATAATATCATTTATAGATTATAATTCCTGTTGAGCAGTTACCAAACGGCATGATATAGTCTAGGAATAATAAAAAAAAAAACATTTATCTCTTCCCAGGCCTCAGCCTGCCCGTGCTGATTGGTATTGACTGGTGAGGTGACCTAGAATGTGTCCTGGTCAGTAAGGTCAGTGCTGGGAACTCTAGCTGTTTGTTTTGTCTGTGTGTGTGTTTGGACATGAGCATGTTTGTGCTATTTATGCCTGCACACACAGGTTTCAGTGTGAACATGCACACACACAGACGCACACATTGGAGGTAGACATTTTATACTCAAGTTCCTTTATTCATTTTCCGTCTTAAAGCATCACACTGATCTATGTTTTCCTCTAAAAATAAAACTCCATCTTGTTGAATACAGCTGGATTATCCTTCCTCCATTCTCCTACTCATTCACACAGTTGATATACCGGCATTATCACTTTGTGAGACACATTTTATTGCATTGTTTATTCAGTAATGCCATACTCTTCAGCCTAAATACTACTAAAATATGCAATTAAGGAAAACTGAAACATTTAGTCAGCCAGTGTGTTTTATGTTGACCTGATGACATGATTCCTGTGAAGTGTTTTCACATGGGGAAGAGCAGATGGCCAGAGAAGGTGTTGTGGTGGTAGCCATTGTCTCTCACCCAGGCATTGTGCCACAGCTTCAGGTAGACCACATCTCCCACCTCCAGCAGCAGAGAAACTCCATTAGATTGTGTCACAGTGTGGCCTGATGACAGATGAGCGTATGCAAGCACTATGTGTTCCCCATTTTTGTGGAGAGAGACTGCATTCTGCCTGCCACCATCCCCAAACACAAAGTAAACAAAGTGATAGACACCTCGTACAGGAGCTGTGAAGATCCCTGTAACAGTTAGAACAGAGAGAGAGAAAAAGAGAGAGATGAGACCATATGGATTACAGACACTCCATGCACACTAATACTATACAATTACTGTATGCTACACCTGACTGAGCTATTGTGCTTTTAGCTCATTCTGTGTACCGCTGCCAATTTCTGTGTGAGTGTAGAGGGCGGGTTGAATGTGTGTGTGTGTTTGTGTGTGTGTGTGTGAAGGTGATCGGTGACTTCTGTGGGTCATCAGGGGTCACATATCACGTAACAGTCACATAAAATATCATTGCTGAATGACTTTCTACTACCTGTGTTTGGGTTGTAGGCATTGCCGAAGTTACTGAAGACATGTTCGTAGACCAGGATTGGGGTGTTTCCATATGGTCCTATTGTTACAGCATCAGATGAAAAGAGTGCAGCAGAGAAAGACACCCTCCTCTCTTCTCTCTCCCTCCTCAGCTCCTCCACCTGGCTCCCTATCACGTTCACACTGCCTCCTACAGCTCTCACAGCTGCTGCTTGCTCCTCCTGTTTCTTCTTCAGCTCCTGAATAAGAGCTCTCTGCTCCTCTACAGTATTCTCACTGGCTCTCAATCTAGCTTGCACGGCATCCAGTTGTGTTTTAGTGTATCTGAGCTCCACTCTATGCTCGGCTATCAGAGCGTTCATATCTCGCAGCACAGTGTGGATGTCTGGCTCGCAGGTTTGTTGGGTAGAGGCTGTGGCTTCAGTTCTCCATTCTGCATACTCAACCTTGTTGTCTCTGTTCTCAGCTTCACCTAGTGTTCCTGCTGAGTGATGGCATTTTCACTGATTTTGTCTCCACTAAGCTGTGTGTCAGTCAAACAACAGCACAGCAACATCCACAGAGCTGCCCAGACCTTCATATCAACAGTAATCAATAAGTGTCTTTTGTTGTATGCTGCTGTGTCTTTCAGACACCATCCCTTAAATACTATGATGTGATTACACAAGGCCTGTGTCCTTGCCACAAGGTGTGAGTGTTCGCACTGCTGCTATAAATGAATAACGAACAGAGTACAGATGTGTTTTCCCAAAATGTTTGGACATTTAAGTGTAATAGCCCAAAGTGTACAAAAACCATGATGACTGAAAGAGAGTGTTTGAAATTCTCTCAAATACAGTGAATGACACCAGAGCAACAGAAGTCCCTCTCTCTCTTTCTAACCACTATCTGACTTGATATCACACAGGCACTTACATTCTAGCATTTCCTTTTCAATATCTTCTAGACAGGCCCATTACTAGATATAAACTTACCAACTACTCTTGTGTCCACCCCTGTTTACCAACTACTCTTGTGTTCACCCCTGTTTACCAACTACTCTTGTGTTCACCCCTGTTTACCCCTATTGGCTGAAGGTCTGCTTCTTTAGCATTCTGTTCTGCCCCCTCCCAATCTCAGCCACAGCATTCTCACAATTGCCGTAGTGGAGAGACACTTTCTGGATTGTGTTGCTGCTTAAGCGCCCTGACAATTGAGCACTTACTTCATTGTCAGGTGCACTACAATTTACTGGGAGAAAGAATAGTGTAGTATAGTATAGATACTTTTTTGATCCCGTGAGGGAAATTTGGTCTCTGCATTTAACCCAATCGGTGAATTAGTGAAACATAAACAGCACACAGTGAACACACAGTGAACACACAGTGAGGTGAAGCACACACTAATCCCAGCGCAGTGAGCTGCCTGCTACAATGGCGGCGCTCGGGGAGCAGTGAGGGGTTAGGTGCCTTGCTCAAGGGCACTTCAGCCGCAGCCCACTGGTCAGGGCTCGAACCGGCAACCCTCCGGTTACAAGTCCAGAGTGCTAACCAGTGGGCCACGGCTGCCCCATAGAACGTTGTTCCCATTACTTTAGTACAGCACTCTTTTTTTTTTCATTACGGACGGTATATTTACATGGGTAACATCATACATGAAAGAGTAGCACATTGTCAGCTACACCAGCCGTTGTCTGTCTGATTAGGGCCAGTGCCGTGCCAGATTTGGGCCAAATCTATGCCACATAAGGACCGAATCTGTGTCAAATCAGGGACGAATCAACACCTCAGCAGTGACGGCCGTAACAATGAGATTTCCTCAGACCATGACGTCACTCTTTGATCCTTTGGCACTACTGACACTTGGACATGAGGACCAAAGGCCGTAGCTGATAGATTTAATGGGGATACTATAATACATGAATGAAGACAATGCCCAAGAAATAGGGAGTGTGTGTGTGTGTGTGTGTGTGTGTGTGTGTGTGTGGTGTGTGTGAGAGAGAGAGAGAGAGAGAGAGAGTGTGTGTGTGTGTGCTGTTGTTGAGTGTGTTGAATGGGCGCTACAGTGAATGACACCAGAGCAACAGAAGGCTTCACACAGCATCAGGACACATTGGTCCATCCTGCCCTACTTAGTTCCTTTTTTCCTCTCTCCTACATCCTGCCCTACTTAGTTCCTCTTTTCCTCTCTCCTACATCAGGACGTGTTGGTCCATCCTGCCTTACTGAGTTCCTCTTTTCCTCTCTCCTACATCCTGCCTTACTTAGTTCCTCTTTTCCTCTCTCCTACATCCTGCCTTACTTAGTTCCTCTTTTCCTCTCTCCTACAGCACTACACTCTAGGGGCATGTTCATGAGCCCCCACAGAGATCTATGTGAAAAATCGCCGGATTTCAACAATGTGGAGATGGGGCTTTACCTACCCACGGCATAGCTACTGTACTAGCTGGCTAACGCTACACATGCATTGGTTAAAGTGTATCAATCAGTTTTGTATGCCGTCTGTGGTAACTGAGAAACTAAACTGAGAAAAGAACAAACTAACTGAAGAACTTTGTTCAGAAATTTGAGCAGGCAATTTATGACTGTTGTCATTGCCGTTATGAATTGTAGTGAATGCATTCATTCATGTTTGTGCAACATTGTTCCATTAAACTTGTAGAAAATGTATTGTTACAAAATTGGTATATGTATATGCATATAGTCATTGCCATTTCACTGTTTGGTAGTTCTACAGTCAATCTTTTTTCACCACACGTCATGATTTTGCAAGTCTGAGTTACTCTTCAGGAAATTCCTGCATGAAGCTTGAAGAGGTGTGTTAAAATGTATGGTCAGGGTGAATGTGGAGCTTTGTGCTCAATTACACGCCATTGTCACATACATTTAATCACTTACACGCCTGTAACACACACATGCTCGTCATATAAGTCACAAACAGACAGACACACTTAAGCTCACATACACATACCCCCCCCCCCACACACACACACACACTCTCTCACACACACACACACACACTCACTCTCACACACACGCATACGCACACACTCATGCATACACATATACACACACACACAAACACACACACACACACACACACACACACACACACTAACTCATGCACTCTACTGATAAGGAAGGTGGATGTTACGTCCACATGCTATGAGTTGAAAGCTAGGCTATGGATAAATTATGTATGTGATGGGAGTTGGATACAAGGGTTGCTGGGAAGCTTATAGTCCAGCAACCTATCGATAAATTATTTTAAAAAAAAGAATGTATGAAAAAATATGTCAATGCCATTAGAAAAGGAGTTCTCCTAAACAGAGTATAGGTCTATTAGTAGTTTGAGACAGGGACTTAAAATTGAGAGACAATACATTCAAACACTCTCTTTCAGTAACCATGCATGGTTTTTTCACACCTTGACCTATTACACTCAAATGTTCAAACATTTTGGGATCTGTACTCATTTGTTCGCTATTCATTTACAGTATAGCAGCAGTGAGAACACTCACACCTTGTGGCAAGGACACAGGCCTTGTGTAATCACATCATAGTATTTAAGGGATGGTGTCTGAAATACACAGCAGCATACAGCAAGAGACACTTATTGATTACTGTTGATATGAAGGTCTGGGCAGCTTTGTGGGTGTTGCTGTGCTGTTGTTTGACTGACACACAGCTTAGTGGAGACAAAATCAGTGAAAATGCCATCACTCAGCAGGAACACTTAGGTGAAGCTGAGAACAGAGACAACAAGGTTGAGTATGCAGAATGGAGAACTGAAGCCACAGCCTCTACCCAACAAACCTGCGAGCCAGACATCCACACTGTGCTGCGAGATATGAACGCTCTGATAGCCGAGCAGAGAGTGGAGCTCAGATACACTAAGACACAACTGGATGCCGTGCAAGCTAGAGTGAGAGCCAGTGAGAATAAAGCAGAGACTATGGAGACCAGACTGAGAGCCAGTGAGAATACTGTAGAGGAGCAGAGAGCTGTTATTAAGGAGCTGAAGGAGAAACAGGAGGAGCAAGCAGCAGCTGTGAGAGCTGTAGGAGGCAGTGTGAACGTGACCGGGAGCCAGGTGGAGGAGCTGAGGAGGGAGAGAGAAGAGAGGAGGGTGTCTTTCTCTGCTGCACTGTCATCTGTTGATGATGTAACTATGGGACCATATGGAAACACCCCAACTCTTGTTTACAAACATGTCTTCACCAACATCGGCAATGCCTACAACTCAAACACAGGTAATAGAATTTCGATGTCATCCTTGAAACAGGACTTGTGTCCATAACAATTCCAAATTTGTAGTTACGTTTTGTGAGGACATGGTATCATATTAACTTGTAACCACAAGAAAATTGTACAAAATTTGATTAGTGTTGTTGAAACTCTATGGGTTTTTTTTTTCAATATCGGAAATTGTAGAATTGATTGAACTGATGCAACTGCAGTGAATATATTTAACAGCCGGGCTACACGGCCCAAGCTATAACAATTAGCTTCCACTATAACCAATGGGACTGGCTACATCACATGTAGAGGCAAGCACATTTGAGCAAAATAGACCAGACATCTAAAACTATTTTTACGCTCTGCGAACAGAACACTCCCGGTGTAGCCCAGGTGATAATTTTCTAGAGTAGCATCATGACTAAGGGTTGAACAAAAAGACCTCTGCCATGTGTAGTCTGTATACTGTAATATAGTGTTGTATGGATGAAGAATAAGAAAATTGTATAATATAGGCTGTGAGCAATGACACGTGGAGGAAATCAGCATTGTGTGTCTGTGTGTGTATGTGTGTCCACAGGGATCGATCTTCACAGCTCTAATCAGGGGTATCTATCACTTTGTGTACTTTGTCTTTGGGAATGGCCATGCATCTACTGTCACAGCAGTTTCTCTCAACAAAAATGGAGAACACATTGTTCTTGCAGAAGGTCATCAGCCAAGCCATCGTATGACACCATCTAGCGGAGTTTCTCTGCTGCTGGAGGTGGGAGATGTGGTCTACCTGAAGCTGTGGCACAATTCCTGGGTGAGAGACAGTATCAACCACCACACCACCTTCTCTGGCCATCTGCTCTTCCCCATGTGAAATCTCCATAATTTGAAAGTGTGTTTTAATACAAAGCACCTTTTCAGACTAAATAAAAAACTATTCTAGCTTAATAACAGTTAATATTGGGTTATAGTTAATGAAATAGTAGACAATGAAAAGGTGTGTTTGTGTGTGTGTGTGTGTTAGAGAGAGAGAGAAAATGATGTACAGTATCAACATGTTTATTGTATTGTATATTATAACTGCTTTGGCAATACTAGTGACCTTGTCATGGCAATAAAGCATTTTCAGCAGTAATATGAAACCAGATAAAGAGAAGTGTCCCTCATTATTTCATATCATGATTATCAGATTAAAAATCATCACATTGTGACATACTGTACCTCTCTATGCTGTTCCCTTGACAGCTATCAATATTCAAGTGTGCATGAACTCTATATACTCGCAATACTCGCATAATACTGAATGGAAATGGTTTCAGAGATGTGTGTGCGTGTGTGTGTGTGTGTGTGTGTGTGTGTGTGTGTGTGTGTGCGTGCGTGGTAGGGGTATGGACAAACGTGACATGACGTCCTTGAGTCTTATGATACTCATATCAGGGGAACGGGGAAGCCTGCTGCAGGGTGAAGTCTGGCTGTTGTGTACACACAGCCGATAGAATAAGCGCCTTCATCCTCCACTGGGCGCAAACCAGCCAGCCGCGCCTCACGTGGACACCCACCCCACTGGGGCTGCACCTCAGGTCATCCATGCCCACTTCAAACAGAAACAGGGCAACCATACTGAACATATTTGTCTATTTTAATCAGTCTATTTATGGAAGCCTCAGCCTTTGTTGAGGCGAAGAGGGATATTCACCGAAAAGAAGAAAACCAGCACTGAAATGTCTCTTTCAGGAAGAGGGAGAGAGAGAAAGCATTCAATTTTGTGAATGATTTTCTGTGAATACTATAAATCTGATTAAGAACTATAACAAAAAATTTGTACGAAGTACATTGCACTTTCACTGGAGGGGCATGCACGGAAAATTATGTGATGAATACTTGTGATAAATATAAATATTTGATGAATCAAGAAACAACGGTGTTCTTTTTCATCCCCACAAACAGCCTGATTTAACGGCAAGTCTAGTGCTGGTGAAAGTGAAGGCCATAAGCCCAGGCCTGTGGGTCAGTGCACACACAGGACAGTAGTCTTCCCTTCTAGGTGGCTATACTGTGTGGTGAAGGCTTCATTCAGCTTGTTTCCACAGGAAGACTCGGTCTCAGCTCGGTCAGGGAAGTGTGCCATCGCCAGTTCACACAGGAGCATGAGGGCAGAGGCATCATGCCAGAGTCCACAGGTGTGTGTGTGTGTGTGTGTATGTGTGTGAATGAGTGAGTAAGTGAGTGTGTGTGCGGTGTGTGTGTGTGTGTGTGTGTGTGTGTGTGTGTGTGAATGAATGAGTAAGTGAGTGTGTGTGCGCTGTGTGTGTGTGTGAATGAGTGAGTGTGCGTGTGTGAGTCAGTGTGCGTGTGTGTGTGAGTAAGTAAGTGAGTGAGTGTGTGTGTTTGGGCATGTATGAGTTTGTGAGCGACCTAGATTCCAGCTTCTGTTCCAGTGAGAAAGAGAGCAGGCAGGAGACAGAGCTCTCCTTAGTGCCCACTGGTGTGTGTGTGTGTGTGTGTGTGTGTGTGTGTGTGTGTGTGCGTGTGTGTGTTAAAGTGTGTATATAAGAGAGAGAGAGAGAGAGAGAGCAGGCAGGAGACAGAGCTCTCCTCAGTGCCCACTGGTGTGTGTGTGTGTGTGTGTGTGTGTGTGTGTGTGTGTGTTAAAGTGTGTATATAAGAGAGATAGAGAGAGAGCAGGCAGGAGACAGAGCTCTCCTCAGTGCCCACTGGTCACTGGGTGGCACAGATGGGTATCACCAAACCAATCCAGCTTGCTCCGATGCCACAGGGGGCAAACGATGCCAGCAGACAAACCAACAAACCGACGTCTACAGACTGCTTCTGTCTAGACAGGGTATGTCTAGATGTGGAGTCAGAGGGGTCACTGTGCTGGTGGTGGAGGGTCAGTTCTTTACTGTATATCAGTGGATGAGAAGGCTCAGTGTTTGGGTGCAAGGAGGAGCAAATATGCTGTCTCATGGTTTCTCATCAGCCAAGCTGTGGTTGTTGGAGTACTTTTTGGTTGCTTAAAACTTAATTTCATTCTTTTCCTCAGAGACAAAACAATGCATTTACTGACATACTGTAGTTAGACATGCAGCAGCTTCCTTTTGGTATGTATTAGTAGTGCTGTCAGTTAAACGTGTTATTAACGGTGTTCATTTTTTTAATCGCGAGATTAACATTCTTTTTGGCCTAGCAAACTTTGTAGTTTTTCTTCACATGCTGTTGCAACAACTAGTAACGTTAGAAAAACTACAACACCACACCGGATCTAGCTAGACCAGAAACAAAAAAGTCACGCTGCAGAATAGTAGGCTTCCTAGTAGGCTTCTGCCTAGTCCTATTCCTGTAGGCTAATCATGGAGATAATAAACACCAACGCAGTTCTGAACTCCCGGTTGGCTGAATGGTGCTTTAAATCGCTGTGGACACCGATGCCGGCATTTATAATGCGTGTACATTTTGTTCATGCACTTCTGCTGTAGCATTTGTTTCAGTCTATATTAGCTATGTTTCTGAACAATACATTGTGTTGCCTCAGGTCTGCTGCACATCTTTTGAAATTTGATTTGAAATAATCAAATAGACCTACGTCACACACACACACACACACACACCACAGGTACGCACACACACACACACACACACATAAAGACACACAGTAGACATGCAGGCATACATACGCATGCACACACACAGACTCACACACACAGACACATAAAGCACATACAAGCAGGCAAGCAGACACACGCACACACACACCATTACCCCCACACACACACTCACAACCAAAAACACACATACAGAGAAGCACACATACACACACTCATTTACACAAAGACGCACACATGCACACACTCATTTACATACACAAAAGTTGCTAGAGTAGGGGATGGAGTAGGAGATGGAGACAAATTGACAAGCGAGATTTATTTTTGTGGAGTGAATGTGCAGGACTGAGTGGAGGTCATATTTTGTACTGCTTTGCAGTACATCTAGTTACATTATTATCTTGTGTGAGGGCTGTGTATAAGTAAGTATAAGTATATATACTCTTTTGATCCCGTGAGGGAAATTTGGTCTCTGCATTTATCCCAATCCGTGAATTAGTGAAACACACACAGCACACAGTGTACACACAGTGAGGTGAAGCACACACTAATCCCGGCGCAGTGAGCTGCCTGCATCAACAGCGGCGCTCGGGGAGCAGTGAGGGGTTAGGTGCCTTGCTCAAGGGCACTTCAGTCGTAACCAGTAGGCCACGGCTGCCATACCGGCTGTGATACCCCCCTAAAGCACCCGACTGCCCGAAGTAACCAGTGCCCTTATAATATGTGACAAATGCAAAAAGGAAACACTGATTATTATCTAAGTGCTGGGATTGTCCTTTCTTTAACTCTCTCTCCCTTTCTATTCCTCTATCTCTCAATCTCTCTCTTTCCATCTCCTTCTTTCCCTCTGTCTCTCTCTTTCTGTCTTCCTCTCTGTCTCTTTCTTTTTCCTCTTTCCTTTTTTGTCTCTCTCTCACTCCCTCTCTCCCATCAATTCCCATAGCTCCTCTGAGATGAAGGGGTGTGGGGCTCGGAGAGGAATGTGACCCTACAGGTCAGGGAGGCTCGTGGGCAGGTTGCCATGCGGAGGTCTGTGGGGAGATTCGCTGGCCGCTAATTGAGGCAGACCACTGAGAGAAGCTTCCAGAAGCTCTCCAGTGCTCAAAGAGTCTTCTGATGCATGCCAGTCGCACTGGATCTACTGCATTAGACCCTAAAACAGGGTGGCTACTCCCTCTCTCACACACACACACACAAGCACGCACACATGTGCACACATGTGCACACACGCACACACAACACACACACACACACACACACACACACACACACACACACACACACACACACACACACACACAGAGAGAGAGAGAATTTGGTTTGGAGTCTTTCTGTAATAAAAGTGTTTTCCCTTTGGGCATGGAATTGTACTTGGCACTTTATGGAATGTCAAAAGTACAGCATCTGTTTCAAGCCCCATCTGAGGAAATGTGGAGCCTCAGGGTGGCACAAACTACCATGTTTTACAGGTATATTACAGAGCTTCATACAGAAGAGTGATGAGAAGAATCTATGAATGGTTTCTGACCTATATTGCATGTACAGTGCATAAATGCATGTTTTTATGTACTTAAAGGAAAACTCGGGCAATTTTTTCAAATGCATGTCTGTTTCTCAAAATCAATTAGTTTTTTTCCGTACCGATAGTACTCGGTGATCTTGAGAAACAGAGATCTATGTGACAGATTACCTGAGTTCTCCTTTAATGCTACCAGCTTTTCAGAGATAATGTTAGAGATAGAATTTACAGGAGTAATGTGTTTTGCATATGAGCTATACATCATTTTAAACCTTTTTCTTTGTCCTTTGGCACGCAAGCGCACACACACACATACACACACACACACACACTAACCCTAAGCCACATGCACACACAGACATGCTTTTTTTCCCCAGTGGACTGCAGTGAGACTACAATATTTCAACTGAAGTTATTCATGAATTACTTCAATAGACAATAGATAAAATGAATATGAAAATCCTCCTAAAAGACACACAAAACAATAAACTCCTCACTATCAATCTCTCATACATACAATATATGTGGCTCTATAGTAAACATAGAGATGTGTTTTATTGTGGTGTGGATTACACAGAATGTGGAACATATGCAACATGGAACTATTCACCGTGCTCTGGGTTTAGGTGATGGTGTCACTGTATTTCACTCTGAGACCTGGCCTCTAAAACATGCAACGTCCACAGTCACCTCATGCCGTCGCTCTGTGGGGAGCACATAGTTTCTGATGTTGCGATGGGAGAATCCAGAATTTATCCAGCCACCAGTTTTCCTCCATGGAAAAAAAAAATCGGCCCAACTCTCTGAACCCTGACCTGATGGAGCTGGGAAAGAAAAGGGAAAAATACATGAGAAAGCAAATGTGGGACAAAGACATGGACACACAGAACTGAATTTAACAGCAAACCAAACGCACAACTACCCTGGGTGCCAGCCGAACTTAGTCCCGCCAACAACATTTGAGGTCGGGAAGTTCGGTCTGGCATTGACCTCTCCGGAATAAGTCCCGCCTCCGAAACATCCGGATCCACCCAACTTCCGGTTGTCGAATGTCTATGGGAAATAACATGGCGTTTCGAAAAATCGTACCTGTCAAACTCTGTAGGTGGCAAAGTAGAAAAAGCTGGTGGGCCGATTGGCCTACATACTTCTGCCATCTGGTTTCCACTGGATTTTTTGATTGTCGGTGCCGTTAAAGTAGTAAACGATTATTAATGCTAACCGGGAGCTAGTTCCGATGTACGCGGGCGGAGGAGGGCGTTAGATCTCGCTCACAACCAGTCACAACCTAACGTGATGGTCATTTTCATGTGTGATTCACGAGTGATTTCAGTGGTCTATAAAAGTAAATCGTTTGCAAGGTTCAGCCTCTTTTTAACACGACTTAACTTTGGTTTGACTGTGCTGAGAGTTTGTTGGCTGTTATTGAGATATTTGAAAAAGAAAGAAATCGTCGACAAAGACACTAAAGCCATGACGAGACAAGATTTTTTATTTTTTTTTCACGAAAAACAGATAATGATAAGCAGACTAGGAATCAGAGGCAGAGTCGTATTGAGTCGATAGCTTTATTTTGCATGACCTTGATCAGAACAGTAACATTTTCAGAATGTATTAACAACCTATCAAACATGACGATTTCACGCAGGGTTAGTGCCACCTCCGTAGACAGGCTCTGGTGCCACGAACTCCATTTCGGTGAAGACAAACTATGAAACATTGCCGTTGCTATGCAACCCTTTACTCGGGGAGTTGCGGCGTCCGAAGCGTGCGTTAGCTTAGTGCATCTTACTGATATATTTCTACTTTAACGGCACCAACAATCAAAAAATCCAGTGGAAGCTAGATGGCAGAAGTGTGTAGGCCAATCGGCCCACCATTTTTTTCTACTTCGCCACCTACAGATGTTTGACAGGTATGATATTTCGAAACACCATGTTATTTCCCATAGACATTCGACGCCCGGAAGTTGGGTGGATCCGGATGTTTCGGAGGCGGGAATTATTCCGGAGAGGTCTATTGCTCCCCAAATCTGGCGGACCAATCAAATCGGGCTTTACTATGATGGACAGGTGAGCAACAGCGCCTTGTCTATCACGTCATCTGAGCACGCTTAATGTTTGCAACAAAAACGCTGTGGCTAGAAGGAGACAGATGGCTTCTAAGACCCCATATGGAAAACACATATTATTTCAATGACGCACAACCATAATTTGTCATTTGAAGCTAAATTCAAACATTTTCATCCAAGGATTTTTTGGATATAAGATATTTAGTATACCTGAACTAAAATAACTATCTGACTCAAATGTCTGTATTTCATTGACAGTCTCTTTTGTTAGGGTGTAGACCAAGCACTAGTGCCCTCCACACTACTGTGATGAAGGGAAGATGGTGTGTGGACAGAAGTCATGTTATCTGGGCCAGCCGCCACCCCCATCAGGAACAATACCAGGCAGGAGCAGCTGCTAATGGACTGGAGACATCTGGCTGGATTCACAGGGAGAAACTGGAACTTCCCCTAATCACGTTTGTCAACTTAAAGCCTAGACTGGCACAGACAGATTCTCTTTTACCCACACACACACACACACACACACACACACACACACACACACACACTGGATGAGTTCCAAAGTTAGATCCTACTCCCAAACTTCCATCAAAGCTGTGTGCGTGTGTGTATGTTTGTGTGTGTGGCAACGCTTGCCATTAAAAACAAACAGCTTTACTGACAGGTGTAAGGGGCATATGTACACAAGTTCTCAAAGAAAACAATCCTGAATAAAATCAGACGGAAATGTAATTGCCCCTAACAAAATGCTTGTCTAAATATTTGCTCAATAAAATAAAACAAGTTTCATACAAGCATAATGAAAGCCAAGAGTCAACTCAGAGGTGACTGACCACCATTTTCAAATGCACAAAGCACAGAACAAATTGAAAAACTAGGATGTCAAGTGAAGAGTAACGGCTAGATTAGAAAATAATTCAGATAATTCAGAACAGAAAATAATTCACTTCTCTGTCTTCTCTCCCTCAACTCTGATACGTGTGTCTGGCCCTGGAAATCCCCCGAATGAGCATGAAGTTGCCACGGATACGCACGAGTCCCGTGGCGTCACCATCGACTGAGCGGAGGCCAAGGAGCGGACGCTGTGACACGTTGTTCTCCATGGCCCCCGACCCAGCCTCCCCTCGGTCCTCCATAAATCAGCCACGCACTCATATCGGTTGATGAAGACGGAAAACGAAAGACACCATGACAGGATTCAGCACATCGTCGCCAACAATATGATGTGTAGAACTACATGCCTTTCCTTGTGCACTTTGCTTTGCGCTTGGTGACTATTAGTCATAAATGTTATGACGGATACCGATTGTAATTGTATAATATGCTAAATGTAAAACGAATTAGGCAACTGACATTCAGGGGCATTAAAACATTAAGACAGTACGTTTTGTGTGCTCCAAAACATATGGATATTATTAGGCTAGAGACAAACAGTTCGATAACAGATGGTCACTTATTCTGACAATGTTGTGGCATTCTCTGATATAGCCTACTCATTTCCTGAACAATTCAAAAGCAGCATGGTAGGTTTGAGAGGTAGATGTAATTACCACGATTCTTCGTCTGTCTCTGCATCCATCCCTGGAGAAAGAGGAGAGACCGACTTTCCGCAGTCTGCCATGCTGGTAGGATGACAGAAATACCAGTCAATCTCTGAAATGTTACTGATAGCGTAGCAGCCGCCTAACACCAAACTCACGTCACATCTGTCTCTGGTGTTAATTTACAGTAATGGGCTCTTGTTAGAGTATTATTTACCGCTAGGGGTGTTCAAGTCGACTTGACAACTTCACTGTCAGCATAGTGGCAATTAGAAATGCCAGGTCAGGTATTGCAATAGATAATATTAATACCAGCTCGTACAAAGACCTGGTTGTGGACAGGCTACTGTGGTGACTGTAGTTATTAATTTCTGTGTAGTTCATCCATGTAAATGTTTGAGTTGGATAAATTATGAACAATATACGTCTTTCTCTGTTTGGGTGTCATAAAATCACGGGACGAATTGACCTTTAAAGCAGTACCCTCGCTGTTTTGTATCAACATTGCATACAGTCAGGAACTTGTGAATGTCGCACATACATTCATAGTAAGACAAGAAAGTTTGGCTATCGCCCAATCATCGGCCCCCTGCTGGGCTCGTGCACAGGTGTGGGGTGTGATTGGCTGGCCGGCCCCACAGTCGGTGGAGAGTGAGCAGTATTGCGCACGAGCTCAGTCATCAGAAACCTCTGGAGCCGGTGCGCATATGACAACCACCCGTCTAGGAATTAGCCTGCTTTCACGCCTCGAATTTATTGCACCCATATTTTAGACTCTGTGACTCGTATGCTGTAAGAAAATGTAAGGCTGTTTGCGCCAGACGCAATGATAATGCCATGGAAAATTTTTCTTCGACTGCGGGTTCTTCAGTGGAGAGTGGAGAACGGAAAACGGACCGGCAGCGTAGCCTCTCTCCTCAGTGATGTTACAGTGTGATTTATTTGTTGGTTGTTTGTAACGTTTCGCAAGAGTGACTGGGAGTCCGATGAGTACCTGAACCTCCTCCAGATGTCTTCTCTCCTCTGGTCAGGTGCGCGTTTGAGGGACGCACCATAATTTCGCTATTTTGGCTGTTTTGCGCTGGCTCCAGCGCTTTGGGCACGTTTTGGACTATCAGAGACATGGGCGCGGGGGGTCCTACCCTTAACCTGCGGAACTTGGCAGGACTTCTTTTTCTTCTGCAGCTGGTGAGCGCGCTGGACGTCCGAGAGGTAAGCCACATCGTTATTTACGTTCAAAATTGTAAATGAGACGTGACCAAAGGATGATCCCATTATCATTTTAATTAACCAAAGAATTTGTTCTTATCTACGCAGCTTCGTCCACCAGAGTCTACGTCAGGACAGAGCCCTGAGGGCGCACAGTCTCTGCTGGAGTCCTTAGCGCTACCTCCTAACACAGGTGAGAAGCGCTGGAGACTCGGCTGCTATCGCTAAAACGAGCTTCTAAAGCAATAATGGCATTCAACTACCATTAATGGTGAAATAATGATTTGCCATATGACTGTAAGAAAACAAATGCTGCAGTCAACCCAAATGCAAAATGTGTGTGTGTGTGTGTGTGTGTGTGTGTGAGTATGAGTGTGTGTGTGTGTGTGGTTTCTCCGGTTACTGTGTCGTCACTCATAAATCTCTATAAATGCATATTCTGCGCTCTCACAAGCACGTCAGACAGTTCGAGAGACTTGTTGAGGCAGATGTTGGCAGCCTGCAGAGATATAATTACACAGTAGCCCAGTGATACTCATCACTCTGAAATTAGTGATATGTAATGTTTAAGTATTTATATCCAATTTTGTAAAAGCATGATTTATTATAACTCATATTTGCACAGTATTCCTATGTCACATAAACCCAGTAAAAAGCCATCAACACACACAATCACTCATGCTACAGACTTTCCTTTCAGACTCTTGTCTTAGTACATGAGCATGCCTGCCTTGTGATTGGCCCTCTTCCATGTCTGTCATTCAGAGTATGAGCTGGTGGCTCCGTTTGAAGTGGACCACGAGGGGCAGTACATCTCGCATGCCGTGGCGCATCATCAACGGCACCGGCGCTCTCTGGACCTTGGCAAGACAGCCGGTACCCCTGACCTGGTCCACTTCAGGCTCAGTGGGCTGGGCCAAAACTTCCATTTGGAGCTGAGGTGGTCCAACGGGCTCATTGCCCCTGGATTCAAGGTCCAGCGACTGAACCACAATGCAACGGTCAGCCTGCATGAGTACAGCCCACATGACCTCTGCTTTTATCAAGGCACACTCAGGTCAGAGGTCAACTCCTCAGTGGCTCTGTCGACATGTGGGGGAATGGTGAGTCTGGAAACAGCACACATTTATACGTTTGTATGTCTTGATAAGTGTATCCTCAGTATATATACTACATGTGTGTTTTTGTGCAAGTGTGTGGCAATATTGGTGTGCATGTTAAAGGGGAATTCCGGTGATTTTTCACATAGATCTCTGTTTCTCGAGGTCACTGAGTACTGTCGCTACGGAAAAAAAAATGTAAACAATTGGTTTCACCTAGCTAGAGTTGCTGCAGCCAACAGCTAATGCTGCCAGGCAGCTACAGTGCTACACTTTGGGGGCATGTTGGCACTGTTTGTGTATGCTTATGCAGCCTCTGGTATAGTTTAAGGTGTGTGTGTGTGTGTGTGTGTGTGTGTGTGTGTGTGTGGGTATGTGCGCATGCGTGTGTGTATGTGTTTGTTTATCTTCTTTCACATATTCCCCAGGAAATCAGAGCCCGTTCTCCAGACTTTGTGTACATTTGAAGTTTATCATTTCACTGAGAAATGACCAAAATCTCAATAAATGTTTTGGGGCTGGTATGTCCACTCAGCTGTGTTTGCATTCACACTGAAGCATGCAAAAGCATGCAAAGACTTCATGTAAGCAAAGTCCCGCAGGTGCATACAGTACATACTGAGCGGCAGATGGCTCCTCTCTGCACTGTGAAAAGGGTCCATCTGAGTGAGAAAAGACATTGGCAAGTAGCAGTTCTATTCTCCAGATCAGAATCCGAAACAGAATCCAGAACACGCCGCCAAAATACAGCCACGTTCATCTTGTAGCTGGCTGCCGCCACTACAAATTAAAAGCCCTGCCTGATAACGTCATCAGCAGCTGATAACTCACTCCAACTCAAGGGGCTCGGCCAATCGATTGGCACACACCTTCGTCCCATCAGAGGGAAAGATCACTCTTTTGGACACAGCTGTGTCTATACAGAGTTCATGATGGCTGTAAATTATGTTAACGAGGCTAAAAACATGATTTTGTCTCTGTGTGTGCCTTTAGTATTTTGTGGGTATGGTTATTTATTGGGCTGGAGGCGACAGGTTTGGCAGCATAGGGGGCAGTTGCACTGCTCACCACAGATGTCAACCCGTCTTTCAGAATGCAACAGACAGACTGTGAAAGTCAAAGTATCCACATAAATTTAACCATATGGCTAACCGAACCAAAGTTTCCATTCTTGGCTGCACAGTAAAGTTAGTTGGATTGAGATCTCAGAGGAACAGGAATCTTGAAAGGCTGTGTTCTCCCCCTATATACAATATGAAATGCCACTGTGGAGATTACAGTAAGTGCTAATATACCATTCAAGTGTTGTAATTGCTGTTGCTGTGTGATGTGTGTGATGTAAACCTGTGCTATTCTTCTATTGTCCTATTGTTTGTTTGTATAGATCTATGCGGTTGTTGTTGTTATTTGTTTTGGATCTCAGTTGTATTGTGTTTACTCTTTCTGGCATGTGAGATAGCAAGTAACGTATTTACTGCTGTAGTGACAGTGGGAAGCTTTGCCCAGTTGCCTCTGCAGTTAGTGATTATCCTGGACCCCTTCATCACCTGCTGTTCATACATGCAGTGATTAGTAACAGCTCACACCATTCCTGTTATTATATTATGTTCAACAGAGTAAGGTTGAGCTACTAGGAAACCCAGTGTCCTGGACTAGTGCAGAGCCCTAGACGGCGCAGAGTGTGAAATGGAGCATCTTCCGCAGCTCCGTGAGAGTGTCGGCTGTCACTTAGAGGTCCGGCTGGTGGAGTAGCTCTCCACAGTAGACTTGGAGGATGCTTGCCACATAGAGGCCTCAGCAGGATTGCCCCACGCAGATGTACGCCTTCTCTGCCAGAGAAGCGGTCACTCAAGACGTGGTCAAGTATCACTCAAGAAGTGGTGGCGGTGAACCCGAGAGCATCGGCCCCTGAGTGCGAGGGGCGGCTGAGTGCCCTTGGACCGGCATACGTGCAGGGAAGGGGGTGTTCCACGAAAGCGGGATCTCCTGAGCGAAGTCCGGGAAATGTGGGGAGTGGACGGTCGTAATTTGTGGGCCGAGCTCCAAAGAAACAGCCGTCTATCCTGTTTTCGGTTGTCATCGACAGGGGATGTGAAGCAACTCTCTGGCTCGGTCCAACACGATCCCGATCATCTGCCTCTCCGAGCCGGAACAGGTCAGTGAAGGGCTCACTGCTCTTGACACCCGGGGCTCCAAGCCAGCGCTCAAGCAAAGATCAGGGAGGAAGCCCCACTACGAACAGCATCTGCCCCACCACTAGCAGCATCTGCCCCACCACTAGCAGCATCTGCCCCACCACTAGCAGCATCTGCCCCACCACGAGCAGCATCTGCCCCACCACTAGCAGCATCTGCCCCAGCTTCTGCCCCACTACGAACAGCATCTGCCCCACCACGAACAGCGTCTGCCCCACCACGAACGGCGTCTGCCCCACCACGAGCGGCGTCTGCAGTCGAAGAGCGGCACCGCCTCTGCAGAGAGCGCTGAGAGTTGAGGTGGGCATAACACTCAGACATGGATTCGCAGACCGTAGTCCGAAGGTGCAGTGCCCAAGGTTCCAACACTGCATAGTGTTGGCAGTGATTTGGCAAGCAGAGAGCCACCTGGATGTGATCTACTCCAGGCAGGTTAGGCACTGGCCATGCCCTTCCACACCCAGGATGGCTCTGGAACATGGGGCCGGGCATCTATGTTAGACCACCGCCATTGGATAGCCCTTTAAAAGTCTTGAACAAGGCTGTGGTTGGGCCTTGGTAGCTGCTTGAAGAGAAAGCCAGCGGGGCCCAGAGCAGGTGATGAAGGGGTCCTGCTGTAAGCTGGGCAGGTACTCACTCAGTTGGTTGAAGGCTTCATTCTCGAGTGTCGGTTTGAAGGATCTTTAATTGCTGAAGAGGGAAGAGAGGATGACCCTCTCACAACGTCCACTTATATCGGCATTTGCCCAGGAAAGTAATCCTTAAAAAAAGGTTGTTGGAGATTCAAGTTCAGATCAATGACATCATCTGAGGATGACTTCCCAGAGGTTATTTTCATAACCATCCATTTAAATGGCAACACGTTGTCCCTGTAATTGATGCCACTCTGAGAGTGAGAGGGTAAATGATGAGTGTGTGAAAGCGCCGAAGACTCTACTCTGACAGACACATTAGCTGACACTATCTGGCTTGTGTTTTAGGTTAAGCTCATAGAATTGCTCAAAGCGTACATTTAGGGAATGCATATCAGGTGTAAATCCTTCCTGGTATTATCACTAATATGTAATAAAATAGCTTTTGGATCATTATCCCAGCTGTAGTCTGTGAATGTGAGTGTGTATAACCAAAGGTTTCTTTCTCAGGCTCCTAGTGTTAGTCACAGTCAGAGACGAGACATCCCAATGCGTTTACTGCCCACTGTATTCACATTATCCATCATATGTATCCTATTGATAGAACTTTATGGGGCTTGCCATGGAGACGGGGAGAGAGAAAGAGAAAGTGTGTGTGTGTGTGTGTGTGTGTGTGTGTGTGTGTGTGTGTGTGTGTGTGTGTGTGTGTGTGTGTGTGTGTGTCTGTATGTCTGTATGTGTGTGTGTCTGCATGTGTGTATGTCTGTATGTGTGTGTGTGTGTCTGCATTTGTGTATGTCTTTATGTGTGTGTGTGTGTGTGTGTGTGTGTGTCTCTGTGTGTGTGTTTCCGAAGCTCTGAGAATGGGGCCGCAGTCTCAGGTGGATGCCTTTAGAAGTCCCTGGGCAGCTCTCACAGCTGCCCTCTGATTATGTGGCCGGGCCTTCGAGTCTGGATACGCCTGTCCTGTGCACTGAGAGGGTCCAGCTGCTGTGGGCTGCTTCTCTCCCAGGTAGCGCTTGGGCCTGCCTGTTGACGGAGGCTTTATGGCTGCTATTTGCACCTCTCCGGGCTCGCCCATGTAATTTGATGACGTCGGATCTCTTAAAGAGGAGCCGCTCGCAACATTTGCTTTTAATTTAGATAGCCCAGTGACAGGGGGGGGGAGGGAGGGAGAGATACTGTAGAGAGGGTGTAACTGGATAGATGGACTGAGGGAGGTGGAGAAGTGATTTGTGACAGAGAGTCTGTCCAGGTTGAAAATCAGATCAAAAGCACGCTGGCTTGTAGCAGTGAACTCATCTGAAACAATAGAGCGACTTGGCTGTGTGGATGCAGCTTTGCCAGTGCTGAGCTGAGCTGATCAGTCCACAGAATGTGGAACCACTTTGGCAAAAGAAAAACAACAGAGGTGGCTGTCATTATCCATCATATGCATGACCTCATCAAAGGGAGGGATGCCACTAGAATGCAATACCTCATACCTAACCTGATTGCTTAATTAACTGTGAGAATGGCCTTTAATGTAACTCTAAATGGTTGCTCTTTGTTCTTGAGGGCATGTCAAATGTTCTAGTCTTTAGGAAATTTGTTGGTTTGCCCTCTGACGTGTATGAGTGAAAATAGTTTATGATTGAAGTCTGTTACTCATATCATGTTTTACTTTGTCAAACTCAAAAGTGGTCTGTGTGAAAATAATGGATATTAAATTACCAGTGAACCAGTGAAGGTATTTGATGAGGCAGTCACTGTAATTTCCAAATTCCCTTCTCGATATTTCTGATGGTTTTAGACGTATAAAGAAACTATTTTCAACCAAGTGAGATATCTGGGGCACCTTTACCCTCTAGCTGGGAAGTGCTGAAGTAGCAGTTTCAAACTTTCCTCAGCCACAGGATGCAAAACCACACACAAACACACACACACACACACACACACACATCTGACTGAGAACAACACTCAGAGAGATGGAATGGAAGGGGTGATGGGAAGTTAGTGGGGGATTCTGAAGCATCTGTGTTCTGTTCTGACAGACAGCAGTGTCCGGTATTTACTGCTTCTGCTAACACAAATCCAATTAAAACAGTCAGGCAAAGGCACTGTGTAACACAGGGTCAAACATGAGCCCACTTCCACCTCCTCTGTCTTTACGAGATGTAGTCAACCCCAGTGCACGAGTAGTCATTTTACCCATCAACTGCATGCTGTTTTCCCAACTGTGGGGCTATATGTCATGCAGTTAACTAGAGTTAATCACTTTTAAGTGCTTGAAAGAATTAATGACAGTTGTTGTAAAGTTGTTTATAGACTTCCACTGACTTTTAGAGGAAGAGGTTTGCAACAGTGTTTGGTTCGCTCATCTTTTATGTTTAGGCAATTTGTAACATTTGCGTTCACAGAGTCGAACAGTCGAGCCCGACCCAGGCACTCTCTAGTAGAGTAGCACTTGTGCAAGATGATCAAACCTGTGCCAAAGAATATAAAAACAGCACTTAATTCTGGCCTCAGGACCTCATAGTCAATATGTTTTAGTTTGATGATCACTCAGTGCTGTTCACATGATGACACACGCAGCTACAGAACCTGGGTGTGGGCCCTGAGACTGATGAGGAATCGGAGCAGCTGATCCCCTAATATCAACACCAATCACCACCAGTCTGGCCCTCTAGCTAGACACCGTACACACACACACACACACACACATGCACACACACACACGCACACACACACGCACACACACACACACACACATGCACACACACACACACACACATGCACACACACACACACACACGCACACACACACACACACACACACACACACACACACTCTGCGAGAGCCGAAGGCACACACACATGTTGCGCGTGGCCTGTGCCAGTGTTGTGGGTGGTGTGTGACTGTGTCGCTGCTCTAGTTACTCTGCCTCCAGCAGCGCTGTGTCTGTTGCCAGTATAAACGGAGTCGCAGAGACCTCAGTTAGCCTCCACCTCCTCCTCCTGTGTATGTGTGTGTGTGTGTGTGTGTGTGTGTGTGTGTGTGTGTGTGTGTGTGTGTGTGTGTGTGGAGGAGACCGTTACCTCAGTTAGCCTCCTCCTCTTGTGTATGTGTGTGTGTGTGTGTGTGTGTGTGTGTGTGCGCATATGTGTGTTGTGCTTGCCTGTGTGTGTGTGTGCGCATATGTGTGTTGTGCTTGCCTGTGTGTGTGTGTGTGTGCGCGCATATGTGTGTTGTGCTTGCCTGTGTGTGTGTGTGTGTGTGTGTGTGTGTGTGTGTGTGTGTGCGCATATGTGTGTTGTGCTTGCCTGTGTGTGTGTGTGTGTGTGTGTGCGCGCATATGTGTGTTGTGCTTGCCTGTGTGTGTGTGGAGGAGACGGTCTCCTCAGTTAGCCTCCTCCACACGCACTGCCATCCCTCTAGTGAGTCACAGCCCAGCGGCTCTACTCTCACACACACACACACACACACACACACATACACACACACATACACACACACACACACACACGCACACACACACACACACGCACACACACACACACACACACACACACACGCACACACACACATGCACACACACACACACGCACGCACACACACACACGCACCCACACACGCACACACACGCGCACACACGCACACACAAATTCTTACAGTCACACACATTTAATAAAGAAGACCAGTTGGTCAGATGCAACTTTGCTGCAAGCACAAGGCATGTTGGACACAGAGTAAGGGAGACCTGGAGCGGTGATCTGGAGCTGATCAGGAGCGGTGATCTGGAGCGGTGATCTGGAGCGGTGATCTGGAGCTGATCAGGAGGGCCTGTTTCAAATGGGTTCTGCTCTGTCAGAGTGGCCCACATGAGAATGACCATCAAACCCATGACCCTCATGTTGTGAACACCACCATACTATGTTTTCTTACAGGCAGGAGGCTACATGGTTGCATTATCGGAGTGTGTGTGTGTGTGTGTGTATGGGGGGGGGGGGGTTCTGTGTAGGTCAGTGTGTGTGTGTGTGTTTGTGAGTGAGAGAAAGAGAGAGAGTACTGAATGTGTGTGTAATGTGTACGTGTATGTGACTGTGTGTGTGTGTGTATGTTTGCGAGTGAGAGTGAGAGAGAGTACTGAATGTGTGTGTGTAATGTGTATGTGTGTGTGTGTGTGTGTGTGTGTGTGTGTGTGTGTGTGTGTGTGTATGTTTGTGTATGAGTGAGAGAGAGAGAGAATACTGAAAGTGTGTTTGTGTGTGGTGTTATACTGGACCCTGCTCCATCTGTTATTAAGAATGAGCTGCTTCTCCTCATCAGTGTAGCAACTGTTGCATAATTTGCAGGGTCATAGGCTGCAGATCTTGTAGGCTACCTTCCGACACAGTGAGTGACACATGTTGATGTTCGTTAATTAGTTTAGGACACACTCCGCGATAGCCGACTTGACTCTACTTTCGTTTTGACATGTCCTAGGTAGGCTATCACGTGGCGGTCCGTTGATGCAAAGATAATTGTCTCGTCGGCTAGGCCTATTTGTAGCCTACTTAATAAATGAAACGAAACTTGAAGAAAAAAATACTGAGGACATGACCTCGGTGTCCTCTATGGTAGCTACGGCCATGTATGTGTGTGTGTGTGTGTGTATGTGTGTGTGTGTATGTGTATGTGTGTGTGTATGTGGGTGTATGTGTGTGTGTGTGTGTATGTGTGTGTGTGTGTATGTGTATGTGTGTGTGTGTGTGTGTGTGTGTGTGTGTGTGTGTGTGTGTGTGTGTGTGTGTGTGTGTGTGTATGTGTGTGTGTGTGTGTATGTGTGTGTGTGTGTGTGTGTGTGTGTGTGTGTGTGTGTGTGTGTGTGTGTGTGTGCATTGCTGACTCCTGTCTCTGTCTCTCCTCTCCAGTCAGGCCTCATTCGCACTCAGGAGGTCGACTACCTGCTCAGGCCAGTGCCTCCCCACCTGGCGGAGAGAGCCAACTACAGCGGCCCGCCAGACCACCAGCCCCACGTCCTCTACAAACGCTCCGCCGACCACCCGCACAGGAACCGCCGTCACCAAGACCACAGGCTCCACCCAGATCACCCTGATGACACACGTGGTCAGGGCCAGAAGCAGCACTTCTGTGGGAGGCGGAAGAAATGTATGTAAGGGCCTTCTACTGTCCCATGCTGACCCATGTGCTACCTGTCCAATGAAGGCCCTATGAGGAGGCTAGCTCCCTAAATGGAGGCTATTTATGTGCTGTTTGTATAATGTGACCTTCAGTGTTCTATGTTTGGGGGAATGTTTAAATGTTGCAAGTGATGGATATAGTCTTTATTGTCCACTAGGGAAATTTGTTGCCACAATCTGTAGAGAGCCTCGCATACATACTGTATGCATAACACAGGCACATTGAAAACTTCACCCACACAAGCAAGCACCCTACTGTGCACACCGTGCAAACACCACATATTCACGCATACGAGATCAGCAAGGATGATAAATCTACTCGAGAACACAGATACTTTTGACCTCCACCCTTACATGAGATTATTTAGAGATTAGGTTGAGGTGTGTTATGTTTTCCTGTGTGTGTGTGTGTGTGTGTGAGAGAGAGAGAGAGAGGAGTTCACTGAAGAATGCGTTCCTCTGTAATTACATCCCAGGCTCTGAAGCCGATTGCTGGAGTCCCCACATGACCTCACCGCTGAAACCAGATACCTTAATGAAATGAGCTGCACTCAACAAATGTCAATCATGCAAAGAACTGAACTGTGTGTGTGTGTGTGTGTGTGTGTGTGTGTGTGTGTGTGTGTGTGTGTGTGTGTTAGTGTGATTCAGTTAGTGCTGAGTTGTGCAGGATCTCTCGTCGTGTGTTTTCATTCCAGAGTTATGATATAATATCACACCTGTCCCACATCTTCCTTAATCTAAACACACACACACACACACACACACACACACACACACACACACACACACACACAGACACACACACACACACACACACACACACACACACACACACACACACACACCCGCTCACTCACTCACTCACTCACTCATTCAAACACACACACATACACACACACACACAAATTACAAACGCCTGCCTCTTGCCCACACCCCCACCCCCCCACCTGGCTAATGTACCTGTCATTTATTTCACTATCTCTACATGAACACGCACACACACGGGTGTACAGTCTCTCTCACTAAAACATACACACACACACACCACAAACACACGCACACACACACACACACACACACACACACACACACACACACACACACTCACACAGTCATACCAGCTATTGGTATATGAAATCCTTGTTCATAATTGTATTATTATGTGTTAACAAACATGCCCTGTTCTCCACAGATATGCCCAAGCCCCCACCGGATGACATCCCCATCCTTCCTGATGAGTACCCACTCTTGCCCAGGAGCAAGCGGGCTGCGGCGCTCCATGGCACCCCTAGTGGCCAGAAGCTGAATGTTGAGACCCTGGTGGTGGTGGATAGAAAAATGATGGAGAATCATGGCCATGAGAATGTCACCACCTACGTCTTGACCGTGCTCAACATGGTGAGCTTGCCTTCTGCCTCCGCTATGTGATTCAGCGGAGTTTTTTTTTATTATTATTTTTTAAAACTTTTTAAAATGACTTACAAATATCAACAGAACAACTGTTTTGACATGGTTTGTCATCCACTCACTTTAACATGCAAACCAGCTAGCGTCCACCCAGTGCTCTTGTAATATTGCATTGTGGCGTAATGTCCCACACATGGGCATAATGTGGGCATAATGTCCCACACGTGGCATTGTAAAATGCAGTGCTGAGTGGCTGCATTCAAGACGAATCAAAGCCTACAGAGAACAAAGAACTCCACATAGCCATGACTTTAAGTCCCAGTCTTCTCTCTGAGGGTCTGTAACTTCTGTTCCTGCTGCATGTAAAGCTTTGAGTCATTTTCTGTCTGGTGAAGTTGAATTATTGGGGCATAGATTGATTTGAAATCAGTCATTTTCAGTCTAGTAAAGTTGAATTATTGGGGCATAGATTGATTTGAAATGAGTTGAATTATTGGGGCATCGATTGATTTGAAATCAGTGGAATTATTGGGGCATAGATTGATTTGAAATCTGTCATTTTCTTTCTGGTGAAGTTGAATTATTGGGGCATAGATTGATTTGAAATCAGTGGAATTATTGGGGCATAGATTGATTTGAAATCAGTAATTTTTTGTCTGGTGAAGTTGAATTATTGGGGCATAGATTGATTAGAAATCAGTGCCTATTAGAAGACAGAAGGCCTGTTTCCAGAGGGACACTACGGTGTCTTATCTTTAAACAGCAGGAACACTATTCAAACCAGAGCTAGATTTTCTGACTCATTTATTCCCATTATCACATGGGTAGCTGACACTGACACACACACACACACACACACACACACCCACACACACACACACACACACACACACACACACACACACACACACACACACACACACACACACAAAGAGGACAATCTTTTCCAGACTTCTCATGTGGGTATGAAATGTCAAAATGGCAGTAATTGCCCTTTGCCACTAACAAAGGGGTATGCTTTATCTCTGGGCCTGCTAGCCTATTAGGAGTCTTTTGGGCTTAAAGTGCCATGCTACATTTCCATTTGCTCCACAACGTCCGTAGTTTCATCAGCTTAACCTCCCTGATTCCCTTTGACCAAAAATTCCACAATTCCTCAATGTTCCATCATTCCATTTGCTTACAGTAAGTTCCACCATTCCTTTTGCCTTCATGTAAAGGCTTCCATTCGCTTAGAACTTCCACATTTGCCTTTAAGTTCCACAAACTACTTTTTTCCAGACCTGTTTCTAATCACCCAAGGGCCTGAAAACAGTCTTGACCTGACAGCCCTGCTCAATGCCTCGTGCCTTGTGTGACAGATAGCGAATGCTTTGGACCTCTCCTGGTTCTCATGTTCCGTTGGGGTGAAATCATTCCCCTGAGCCTTTGAGTGGACGAGTGTTAGTGTCTCAGTGCTGTGCTGCTGGGCTACTAATCACTAGCTAAGCCCCACTCATCTTTGGCCTTCACTAAACTCACTCTGGGTTATGTGATACTGCGCTGGACTACAGGCCCACACCCTTATGCCGGATGTAGTCTTCGTGTAATGTCTGAGCACACACACACACACACACACACACACACACACACACACACACACACTCACACACTCTCTCTCTCTCTCACACACACACACACACACACACACACACACACACACACACACACACACACACACACACACACACACACACCAAAACACACACCAAACCTAAAGTCAGTTATCAGCAGTTTGACTCATGGAGGGCAAAGTGGGAGGAGACGGAATAGAAGGGGCCTCAGGCACTCTGCAGGTTTTTGTTGACGCATTTCACTCACAGCTAGACATGAAGAGGTGATGCATCACATCTTTAACAGAGTAGACAAGAGGAGAGAACAGTGTAAGATTACATGTTTTGAACACACCACTTCACCTCACATACAGTACACACACACACACACACACACACACACACACACATACTAACAGATTCATCAATACACACCACAAAATGACACTTCAGAAATGGGTTTCCATTGTTACATCAATGATTAATAAGGGCCGTCTTTCTCTTTGCAGGTGTCCACTCTGTTCAAGGATGGTACCATTGGTGGCGACATCAACATTGTCATTGTGGGACTCATTCTACTGGAAGAGGACCAGGTGAGGATATTCTGTAATGGCCAGTGTAGATAGTATCAATGTGGGAGGAACACTTAGACCAGTGAGCTCTTTGTGGAAGTGCCTGAATGTGTCTGTCAGTCTGCTGTAACTTTAGCCTGTTAGCATAGATACATGTGTTACAGATCCCATTCATCTTGAGGTCAAAGTCAACTTGAGGTCAAGTAACTCCTCAGACAAGTCTGGTGATCTTTGACACACAAATCACAGCACAAACACATATTTGACTTGCACGAGATCTTGACATCATAGTTTTATCAAGTTCATCATTGATTTGTACTGTTAGCAGAGCATCAGAGCCAACTGAACAACAGGAAACCCATACACAAGAATCAGGCCATTTATCGCTCCTATCTCAGCTGCTGCGTAGAAAACTATTCCAAAGCAATCCAACAGTACTGCTGTAACCATTTATATGGCGATAAATCTGGTTTGCCAAACAAGGAGGGAGCTTGATTAGACTTGAGCTTGAACCAAATAAACACCCAACATCAACAAAATGAGATTTTCATGTTATCTGATCAGTCATGACTATTCACGTGGCACTTTTCTAGCTGCACTCCTTTATGCATTTCTTGTCTTTTCTCTCCTTCTCTCTCTCTCCCTCCCAATCCCTCTCGCTCTCAATCTCTGTTTCTGTCCTTCACTTATTTCTGTTCTACACTTCTTTCTGTTATGTTCTCTCTTTCCTCCTTTTGCATTCCCTTACCATCTTCTCTTTTTCTTCTCTCTCTCTCTTTCTCTCTCTCCTTCAGGATGGTCTGTCTATCAGTCACCATGCTGACCACACGCTGAATAGTTTCTGCCAGTGGCAGGCTGGCCTGTCCGGGCCAGATGGGCAACGCCATGATCACGCCATCCTGCTCACCGGGCTGGACATCTGTTCCTGGAAGAACGAGCCCTGCGACACTTTGGGTGCGGTTTCTAAAACGGGCACATCCTGGGCTATGCACTTTTGGGTCCGCTATCTAAAACAGCCACAACCTGGGCAATGCACATACCGGTATCTGAACCAACCCTTTGAGGATGACTGCTAGTCTTGACAGCCTTGGCTTACTAAAGGCAACACATGCTGTATTGACACCTGCAAGAATTTAGTTCACTGTCATTTGCATATTGTACTAGGAGGAGGAGCATTGTTTAAAGGTGCTCTAAGCGATGTCACACAGTTTTTAGATTGAAACCTTTTTTGTCACTTACAGCAAGCATCACTTCACCATCTGCTAGCTGACTGTGTCATGAATACACTGTAAAAAAAATGCAATCTCTGTGGACAGCCCAGGCTCCAAAAACGGCAACAAAAACAACCTGGGCCAACCTGGCCCATAAAAACATAACAAACTGTTCCAGCAAATCTCCGACGATATGCGCATTTAGGAGAGTCTCAATTGCACGGGAGGGAGGGGGAGGGAGTAGCGAGCTAGCTCTCTGTTTTATCATCAACATCAACAAAATGACGTTACCCAGCATCCCTTTAAGCTTTATAGAGTAGATGTGTTTAGTGGTTGCCATCACAGAGAGGATTGGGTAGAGCTACATCTTGTCTTAAATTCAGTCCTGAATTTATGTTAGCTCGCTTATATGGATGTTTTCATTCACTAAAGGAAGGTACAGGTATTTCTTGAGTTTAGTGAATGGTATTAGTCAATCACAGTTTAATGAATGGTATTAATCAGTCACAAGCGTTGTTGAATGAAGTCAGCCGATGACAACATTAAAAGGAATCAAAGCGTTGCCATCATGAAATAATACATATAATAATAAGATGTCAACAAGCAAGATAATGGCATAATTATTCTCCGCTTATAAAGATACTGAAACTATTCATCAACACACTCGGAAAGTGGATGATGCAGTAAAGCAAAAGTAACACATTAAATGTACCTAAAGTAGAAGTTGCTTTTGGGACGGTTAAAAGGAGCAGAACTGGTGCTCTGAATACTGGTTCTATTGTTTCTGAAAGTTTCATGTATTTGATGCATTTAACCACAATCTGGATGTCACCTGCTTTTAAAAGGCACAATTTTTTCACAGCAAATCAGACGTGCACTGTTATGCAATGCCAGGTTCTGAGGGTACAAATAAAGCATGAAACAGCCACTATTCTCTCTAAGTACCTCAGCTACTCGGTTCCAGGCAGGAAGAGCTGCCCATCACCCCCAAGCAGAGATGGGCCTTGATGTTGGGTGCTATAGAAGTACTATGTTCTGTTCCCTTCATCAATCCAGGCCAAATATCACACAGGCCCATACACTTCAGTGTTCTCTCATGCTGAAGTGTTTTATTGCCAATGACTTCATTCCATGAATACCAGTCATGGAACTATGCACCATTAAACTTTCGCCCTAAAGAGCCTGAATGGCCCTCTCTCTCGTGAGGAGTGGTGGGTTTGGCTGCAGCCCAGATTGAGGGCTTGTCTGGGTGTCTTTTGTGTTGCTCTTGAGAACGGGGTCTTTGACTTAGAAACCTCCCATATAGCCGAGTTTCCCACAGTTGTCTCTCCTAAGTTTAGGGACAGCAGGGGACTGTTGACTACAAGCCTGGTGTTCTCTGTCTGTAGGCAGCGTTTGGATCGGTGTGCTGGGCTTGCTGAATGTTTTTTTTTACTGTTAAGAGTTGATGATTAGCATTGCTAATTGGTTTGTATGGTTGATAGGACATAATGAAGTGCTAATTAAAACTTTGGATGTCCAGAGTGTCTGCAAACCTTCTGTCGAAAAACATGCATTCTAATTAGAGTTGATGTCTGAAATACCTCTGAGGATGAGGTCTATACATTATGCCTTGCGTTTGACTCTAAATAACTAGCAAGTTGAATAGATTGTGTTTAGCTTGAATAGTTCTAGCATGTTTAATAAGTTGTGTTCTGTGTTCTATATTCTATGTTCTATGCTCAGGTTTTGCTCCTATCAGTGGCATGTGCAGTAAGTACCGCAGCTGCACGATCAATGAGGACACAGGGCTGGGCCTTGCTTTCACCATTGCTCATGAGTCTGGACACAAGTAAGCTACCAGACTTCACTTCTGTGCTATACCTATATTGGGCTATAACTAAGACATGTTGTAATATTATTTACAACTATTGTGTACATATACAAAACAATGTGTGTGTGTATGTGTGTGTGTGTGTGTGTGTGTGTGTGTGTGTGTGTGTGTGTGTGTGTGTGTGTGTGTGTGTGTGTGTGTGTGTGTGTGTGTGTGTGTGTGTGTGTGTGTCCACAGCTTTGGCATGGTGCATGATGGAGAGGGCAATGTGTGTAAGAAGTCTGTGGGCAACATCATGTCTCCCACGCTGGCTGGCCACAACGGTGTGTTCTCCTGGTCCGCCTGCAGCCGCCAGTATCTCAGCCGTTTCCTCAGGTGAGCCCTGAAGTCTCTCTTCATAGCACACCACATTACTGAA
>NW_027468587.1:11550744-11553244 GCF_046254945.1 Alosa pseudoharengus | reverse complement strand
GAAATGTGCCAACACTTCTTAAGCTGTTGAAAAGAGTTAAATGTGATCTGATCTATGATTACTGTAGATATGCTGTATTAACAAAAGAGTTAAATGTGATCTGATCTATGATTACTGTAGATATGCTGTATTTACAAAAGTAAGAAGTAAGAAAGCAATTTCTCAGACAGAGAATTGTTCTATAAATGGATTTGCTAGACGAGATACTGTATGTTGTAGTTACTAATTGATAAAACAGTGAATCATGAGCATTCCCCCTCTATGCTGATCCCTGTTCATGAATATAAACTCTGCAGTATGGCTGACTGCTTCATATCCTTTTCCCCCAGATCGGGATGCATGTAAGCTGCACTGTCTGGCTGAAGGCTACGACTTCTTCTTCGCCCTGTCCGGCAAAGTGAAGGACGGGACGCCCTGTGCACCCGGCAGTCCCAATGTCTGCATCGACGGAGTGTGTGAGGTGCAGACACACAGCAGCACATGTTATGTGTCATGTTATATATTGACAGTTTTAAAAGGTCCTTAGAATGACCGGACTGGTAACAGGGGATAGGTGCCCAAGTCATTGCCTGTTCATATGTCATTATATATCATCATGCATTGCAAAATTGCTGTGATTTATGTTTTTCTTGGCACGCAGTTTTCCAGTCTTCATCTCTTTCAGTTTCTCTCTCTCTGTTTCTCTGTTTCTCTGTCTGTCTGTCTCCCTCTCTCTCTTGGTCTGTCTACCTCTCTCTCTCTCTCTCTCTCTCTCTCTCTCTCTCTCTCTCTCTCTCTCAGAGGGTCGGGTGTGACCGGGTCCTTGGGTCCCGGGCCAGGCCTGATGTGTGTGGTGTGTGTCAGGGAAACAATTCCACCTGCAAGGTCTACAGGGGCCAGTACAGCAAACAGCACCGGACTAACCGTACGGATACTACACACAACACTAGACATCTCAATACACCACTCAAAGTCATACTCAAAGACATTCAGCCTTTCTTCCACTGGACCTCTCATTAAACTCTTTACTGTAATGGGAATTATCTGATGTTGTATACCAGAAGTATCTCTCTCATTCATTCATTCATGTTAGAGTATTACACATTGGTGAAGTATCTCTCTCATTCATTCATGTTAGAGTATTACACAGTGGATAAGTATCTCTCATTAATTAATGTCTGATTATTACGCAGTGGTGAAGTATCTCTCTCATTCATTCATGTTAGAGTATTACACATTGGTGAAGTATCTCTCTCATTCATTCATTCATGTTAGAGTATTACACATTGGTGAAGTATCTCTCTCATTCATTCATGTTAGAGTATTGCACAGTCAGGTGAAGTATCTCTCTCATTCATGTTAGAGTATTGCACAGTGGTGAAGTATCTCTCATTAATTCATGTTTGATTATTACACATTGGTAAAGTATCTCTCTCATTCATTCATGTTAGAGTATTACGCATTGGTGAAGTATCTCTCTCATTCATTCATGTTAGAGTATTACACATTGGTGAAGTATCTCTCTCATTCATTCATGTTAGAGTATTACACAGTGGTGAAGTATCTCTCTCATTCATTCATGTTAGAGTATTACACAGTGGTGAAGTATCTCTCTCATTCGTTCATGTTAGAGTATTACACAGTGGTGAGCATCCCTGCTGGAGCTCGCAGCATCCGTCTGCTGGAGCTCAACGCCTCCAGCTCCTACCTGGCCATCAGGAACGTCCAGAAGAAATACTACTTGAATGGACGCTGGACCATCGATTGGCCAGGCAGACACAACATTGCCGGCACCGTGTTTGACTACCGCAGACCCTACAACCGCCCAGAGAGCCTGACCGCTAGCGGGCCGACCAATGAGACACTTCTCGTGGAGGTGAGTGGATTCAGCAGTAAGGGTCCTGGTTGGAGATAACACTGTGGTGGTCAGCTGATTGATCAGGACAGAATCATGTTGCGTTTTGACAAGCTCATTGAGCAGTTGGGCTTCAGGTTGGAGATACCTCTGTGGCTTATGGAGATCTGTGCCAGCTCAAAACTCTGTCTATGCAGAGATGTGTAAATCTTTATTCTTACAAGGGTTAAGCATATATTAACAAATCCATGCAGACTGAAGTTAAAGTTAAAGCTGACTGTGTCGCTTTGGATGAAAACGCTAAATACCAGACATGCAAAGGTGGGTTTGAGAAATCAAAGCCAGGCCTGTGTGTGTGTGTGTGTGTGTGTGTGTACACAAAGCCAGGTCCACCTCCACTTCCAGTGACTACAGACGGTGCAAAACCAAACAGGTTAAGTAGTGTCTCAGTCATTGAACGAACACTGATAATGTGTGTTTGCTTAGTCTCGGCATCAGTCATTTGGCTGGTTCTCACAGCCAAGGGCAGTCGTCCATCTCTTATCAGTGTGTATGTGTGTTTTGGCCTGTGAGCTGGGAAATAAAACCTGGCTGTGTTGGCAACATCAGTGTCAGACCTCACCAAACAAATCACAGTACCTGGCTGTGCTAAAATACATGTAGTAG
>NW_027468587.1:11543244-11545744 GCF_046254945.1 Alosa pseudoharengus | reverse complement strand
GTTTGTGTATTGTGATGTGCGATGATGGTGCCACCCATGAGGGTGTGCCCATGCATGATGCAGACACTGGCACCAGCTCTGTGCCCCCGCACCCTTCAGCTGTCCACCGGTTCTCTGGTACTGCCCTCCGTTGGCACCGGGACTTGGTGCAGATCACCAGGAAAAAGTCCCCTCCATTCAGTCCCAGCCCAGAGAGACTGAGTCCCCACAGTCCACTGCCTGTGAGAACTAACCAGAGGCGCTGAGGCAACGTCTGCTCTCCTAATCCTGCTGTTCCTGAGAACAGCTGACATGTCTAAGTGGCTTAGTTCCTATTTGACGGCTTAGTTCCTATTTGAGGTTGCGTGGCGTTCTTAGCGATGGGTCATACATCTGATCATGATGCCATTGGCAGGAGAACCCTTGCAAACATGACCTGAGTTAGTCCTCGTGTCTAGGGAGACTGCCCATAGAGCATCATGGGTAATATCACTCATGGTCTTTGGGAAACGTACAGTAGCTTTGGATCACATGTTCCTGAGTTTCATATGCTTGTATATAAATATATAATGTAAGTCACACTGGAGCCTGTTGCTGTCTCCAGAGATGTTAGAGGTAAGAGAATACCCGCGAGCTTTAAGAGGCTCTAGCGTAAACAGAAGTATCCATGTAAGACACACGCACACACAATGATATTTATCTCCCGTCTTATGAGAGTGACATCATCCAAACCAATCCCCAGATCAGACATAGGAGATGCTGGGCGATGGCATTAGTAAACGCGCTGCCCAGATCAGACATAGGAGATGCTGGGCGATGGCATTAGTAAACGCGCTGCCCAGATCAGACATAGGAGATGCTGGGCGATGGCATTAGTAAACGCGCTGCCCAGATCAGACATAGGAGATGCTGGGCGATGTCATTAGTAAACGCGCTGCCCAGATCAGACATAGGAGATGCTGGGCGATGTCATTAGTAAACGCGCTGCCCAGATCAGACATAGGAGATGCTGGGCGATGGCATTAGTAAACGCGCTGCCCAGATCAGACATAGGAGATGCTGGGCGATGTCATTAGTGAATGCGCTGCCCAGATCAGACATAGGAGATGCTGGGCGATGGCATAAACACGCTGCCCAGATCAGACATAGGAGATACTGGGCGATGGCATTAGTAAACGCGCTGCCCAGATCAGACATAGGAGATGGCATAAACACGCTGCCCTGGTCCAAGCTCCAGGGTCCAGATCAGCTCCATGGTCCAGAGTGCAGGGTCCATTCCCTGGATTGCATTACAGCTGAGAGGAAAGATCTGATTAGGGAGGGAGAAATCTCCCTGTGGGGAACACACTCACCCAAACACACACACACACACACACACACACTTAAATTCCCAAACACACACACACACACACACACACACACACACACACACACACACACACACACATACAGTACACACTGTTACATTCTGCCTAATAGGCTATGTAACCAGAGAGGGAAGACCACGCGGATTTTGCCGTATAAAAATATGTATTTATTTAAGTTAAAGAATTAACAACGTAGGTTAAGTAAAGTCAGTATAAATGATAGGTTGGGAAATAAAAGTGCATGCGATATGAGAATTGAGGTGTCGTGCGTAAAGAAACGAAACGCTAAAATGGTGCGGGAGAGGAGGAGAAGCGGCGGCCTCCACAACCAGGTCTGGCGAGCTCTTTAAAGCCCACGATCCAGGAAGTATTCACACGCGCGTCGCATGTGCTTGGCCCACCTGTAGAGGAGACGCAAGACAGGAAAAGAGCAACAAGGAGGAGGAGCCCGGCAGGTCCGTGACAACACACACACACAGTGCACAGTATTCGACACCCCATTATTTATCCATCCAAACTCTATAACCTCTCTCACTCTCTGTGACACAGACAGACAGACACACACACGCACACACACACACACACACACACACACACACACACACACACAAACACCACACACACACACACACACACACACACACACACACCACACACACACACACACACACACACACACACAGTTTGCCAGCCCATCTTTTATCTGCTCCGTCCAAACCTTAAGTGTGTGTTTCGTCCTAGTTCTGATTTTCTAAGCTTGAGGAAAACCTCAAAAGATCTCTCTCTGTCTCTGTTTTCTCTCTCTCTCTCTCTCTCTCTCTCTCTCTCTCTCTCTCTTTACACACACACACACATGCACACTCATCACCACACACTTTGCTCCTAACAGCTGGGGATGGGATTACCATTTCAGTACCCCATACTTATTGCAAGCTGAAGCATTGGAGCGAGGTCATGCTACACATTCCTGCTTGCATGGCACTCCTGTCATTCGTCAGGGGTCAGTGGAGCTCCCTTTAGCTGGCCAGCAGAGCAGCAGCGTTCACATTCGGCGAACGTCCGTGGCGAATATGTTTTCTCTGAACAGTTCAATTTCAGCGAATGTAATAACGGTGTAAGCATTCCATTGTAATGGTAAGACTTCGTCCAGCTTA
>NW_027468587.1:11535744-11538244 GCF_046254945.1 Alosa pseudoharengus | reverse complement strand
TTCAAGTTGTTTACAACATGTCCTAACAAGTAAACAACTTGCTGCACTGCTGTTTTGCTAAAATGAAACCCTTGAAGTGTAATTACCCAGAGTCCAGCAATAATGGAGTGAGAATGTCTTTAGTCATGAGTGTGTTTAGTCATGAGTGTGTGTGTGTGTGTGTGCGTATGTGTTTGTCTGGTGGTTGATGTTGCTGGTGTAATGATCGGATTACTACATGTGTCTTTATATGTTGAGTTAAACAAATCATCATCTTGCAGGCTACATATTATTGTATTGGTGCACAGTGATGGATTTGTGCAGTATTTTGTTTATAATTGACATACCTTTTGTTGCCATGGCAGCTGGTCTGTGGGGTCATGGGGGGCGTGCAGCCGTACCTGTGGGGAGGCGGAGCAGAGCCGAGAGGTGGAGTGTGTGCAGAGGAGCGCCCCCGGACAGGTGGACAAGGTACCGGACCTCAGCTGCCCTCAGCCGACCCCCCCGCGCATCCAGAGCTGCCACAACCCCAGCTGCCCCCCACAGTGGAGCACTGGACCCTGGTCTCAGGTAAGGAGTTTAGGTTCACCTGGTCTCAGGTAAGGAGTTAAGGTTCACCTGGTCTCAGGTAAGGAGTTTAGGTTCACCTGGTCTTTGGTAAGGAGGGCCGAGTTAGGTTTACCTGGTCTCAGGTAAGGAGGGCCGAGTTAGATTCACCTGGTCTCAGGTAAGGAAGGCGGAGTTAGATTCACCTGGTCTCAGGTGATAGGAGGGACAGGAGAATATCTGTGGTGTGAATGTATGGGGAGCAGTGAGGGGTTAGGTACCTTGCTCTTCAGCCGTGCCTACTGTTCGGGGTTCGAACCGGCAACCCTCCAGTTACAGATCCGAAGTGCTAACCAGTAGGCCACGGCTGCCCCCTAGTGATGTTATGGATGACCATCTAGTGATGTTATGGATGACCATCTAGTGATGTTATGGATGACCATCTGTTGAAAGTGCCGTTGCTGGAGAGAAACACTGGGACCAGTGGACTTGTTAACAACTGTTCTCACCTCAGCCTGACTGTTATGTCACTGCCGAGCCTCAACCCTCATACTTCCCATAAAACACACACACTTCCTCTGGGCCACTTACAAATGTGTGTGTGTGTGTGTGTGTGTGTGTGTGTGTGTGTGTGTGTGTTATTTTCCTCCTGGGTTCTTATTACTGTGTGGTTCAGACACATAAAGAACGCAGGTCTGCAGTCTCAGCCACATGACTTAATGCTAGTGTGGACCTCTCAGAAAACCTAACCAGAAATGCTCGGTGTGTGTGTGTGTGTGTGTGTGTGTGTGTGTGTTGACAGTGCTCCAGTGTGCGCCGCTGTGGTAAGGGACTGCGTCGGCGTCTGGTGGAGTGCCTTAGCAGTGTTGGCACAGGGACACGGGCACTGCCTGACCGCTCGTGTGATGCCCACCTCAAACCCAGCAGTCAGGAGTCTTGCCAGCTGAGGCGATGCCCACGACCGGCCAAGGGGCAGTGGGTCCTGTCCACTTGGCAACAGGTAACAACTACTCACAGACACAAACACAAACACACACATCCCACACATACACACTTACCGTCCCTATCACATATATACACTGACCATATTTGATTTATAAAACATACAGGCACACTTACAAAGCAATACCGACATACAGACAGCTATAGTGTGGCTCTGTGGTCTAAGCTGCTGGATTAAGGCTCTAGTCTCTTCGGTGGCATTAGTTCGGGTCCAACCGCTGTCATAATGACTAGCAGTGCAACAAAAAAAAGAGATAGCTTAGGCTTTGCCCTCAGAACCACTGTGTGAATGACAATGATGTTGCCTGTCTTCTTGGGGTGGTGGCAGCGTAATTGTTAAGGAGCTGGGCTAGCATGCAGTAGCCTGCAATGTTGTAGTACTCGAGTCCAGGACTCGGGTCTCGAGTCCGAGTCATGAGCTAAATTTAGAGACTCGTGACTTGACTCGAACTTGAGCACTGAATGACTCGAACTTGGACTCGGACTCGTACATTCAGACCATGCAGACTCGGAAATTGAGACGAGGACTGTACTTTTTTTTGTAATGTCATTAGGCTATAATTGTAATGTCATTAGAATATTATTTGGTATAGGATTTTAATATCTAAATTATTATCAGTATTATTATTAGTGCAATGGAGTGTTACCGCTTCATGTCATACATCACACATCATGCCATGTTCCTACAATAACACAATAACAGTGCCAAATGCCTGGAGACATGAATGCCACGAAGGTTGACAGTTTTGTATTTAATAGTGACTCGACTCGGACTTGACTCGGATGATTAGTGAACTCGACTCGGACTTGAATTTTTTTTAATGACTTGGGACTTGACTCGGACTTGAACACTGGAGACTCGAACCTGGACTCGGACTCGATGCATAGTGACCTGACTACAACACTGGTAGCCTGAAAAGTTTTGAGTTCAATTTCACTGTTTTGCCCTTGAGCAAGGCACTTAACCTCAAGT
>NW_027468587.1:11488244-11530744 GCF_046254945.1 Alosa pseudoharengus | reverse complement strand
TCCTGTCTCCAAGCAGTGACAATCAGTCTGCAAGTATAACTGGAAATCAGGGGCGACTAGGTGAACCCTCGCTCCTCTACCAGTGGTATCGTAAAAGGACCAATTTCCACTCCTTTCATTTGAAAATTCGAAAACAAAGATGTTTTTTAATACTTCAAAATCATATTTGATTGATGAACCTGACATAATATTTCAGTGGAGAGAAGTGTGTAGATACCTAAAATACCCAATTTTGTCTACCGTGCTTTGAGCTTGGTACTCAGCAGGTGTGTGCCCTGTTCCGGCCCACTCACTCGGCCCATCAATGTGCAATGAGGGACATTAAAATGTAAAGATGAAATAAAAACCACATTCAGGCTCACTTTTATTCTCCCGAGACCCCTACTTAACTAGGTAATTAGCTCATTAGCTCAGATCAGTGGAGAACTACCACAGAAGAGGTCAGATACCCTTATGGGGTGGGTACTTCAGTTTCTTTAGGAATCCGCTGTCTTGGTTTGTATATAAATTAATATTAAGTGACACATACACTTAAAAGAGTGAAAATAGGGCAGGGGCTGTAATAGGTCACTTTCCGATAGAAGCTTCAGTCATGGAAGATGTCAGTGGCAGCACAGTTGTATGGTATGGTGTACAGTGTAGTAATATGCTTTGGTTAATATTTCAGTGGCAGCTTAGTTGTATGGTATGCAGTACAGTGTAGTGATATGCTTTGGTTAATATTTCAGTGGCAGCACAGTTGTATTGTCTGGTCTACAGTGTAGTAAAATGCTTTGGTTATTTTTTTTCCGGCGTGATCTCTACCATAACTGTCTGTGGATGGAGGTGGAGATGTAATACCAGGTGAGTAGCCCAGCAGTAATCATGGCACACACACACACACACACACACACACACACCTTCTATGTATAAAAGTATAAGTATACATACTCTTTTGATCCCGTGAGGGAAATTTGGTCTCTGCATTTATCCCAATCCGTGAATTAGTGAAACACACTCAGCACACAGTGAACACACAGTGAGGTGAAGCACACACTAATCCCGGCGCAGTGAGCTGCCTGCAACAACAGCGGTGCTCGGGGAGCAGTGAGGGGTTAGGTGCCTTGCTCAAGGGTACTTCAGCCGTGCCTACTGGTTGGGGTTCGAACCGGCAACCCTCCGGTTACAAGTCCGAAGCGCTAACCAGTAGGCCACGGCTGCCCGTTGTTGTAGCATGGTTAGGCCCAGCTAAGGGACACAGGCCAGCTCCTGCTGACCACTCTTAAGATTTCACCTGCTGGTATCTGAAGGGAAGTTTGCGTGTGTTCACCGTTAGGAGCTATGGAGAGGGGGATGACGAAAGGAAAGAGATAGTGGAGGATAGTGAGGAGATGCAGGGAGGATAAGAGCAGTACTACCACTTTACACATACCCAAGAGAGTTCTCTGATTTTGACTGACTGTGATTTTCAGTCTTATGCGGCTACCCTCTCTCTTTCCCATGTTCTCTCTCTCTCCCCCTCTCTCTTCCCCATGTTCTCTCTGTCTCCCCCTCTCTCTTCCCCATGTTCTCTCTGTCTCCCCCTCTCTCTTCCCCATGTTCTCTCTATCTGCTCCTCTCATTTGTCTCATGTCCATCTTCCACAGTCTCCCCTCTGTGTTGACTCGTCCTGTCCCAGTGTGAGCCATTTGTGTTACTTGAATGTGTGTGTTTGTGTGAGTATGAGTGTTCGCACATGTTCATGTGTTTGTGTGTGTGCTTATGTGTGAGTGAGAGAGGGAATGTGTACGTGTGTGTGTGTGTGTGTGCTTATGTGTGAGTGAGAGAGGGAATGTGTACGTGTGTGTTTGTGTGTGTGCTTATGTGTGAGTGAGAGAGGGAATGTGTACGTGTGTGTGTGTGTGTGTGCTTATGTGTGAGTGAGAGAGGGAATGTGTACGTGTGTGTGTGTGTGTGCTTATGTGTGAGTGAGAGAGGGAATGTGTACGTGTGTGTGTGTGCTTATGTGTGAGTGAGAGAGGGAATGTGTATGTGTGTGTGTGCGCGCCTGTGTAATATATCTCTGGTCAGTTGTGGCAGTGTGTTAATTTGCTCTGCTGGCAGATGTCTGCCTGGGCTTGAGTGAGGTGGATGGTGCTGATGTCAGCAGTTCCAGAGTTCTAGGCTCTCGCCTGTGGTCAGTACAGATCACTCCTGGGATTCCGACCCCCTGCACTGCATACTCTCACCTCCCCTTCCAGTCATGTACACACACGCACACACACACACACACACAAACAGTCAAATACACACATACATGTGCACACCACACACTCCCAAACCACCCGGTCCTCAGGCCTTTATGAAATTTTCACTCCCCAACCAGTGCACTAACCTCCCCCGTCTGACACACACACACACATACAGTACACACACACTTATAGTTACTCCCACCCCATCTTCATGCACTAACCTCTCACCCCCATTCCCTCCCTCCCAACCTCCCCACACACGCAGAGTGCTAATCCTCCACAAAAAGAACCCCATGAAGGGTATTCTCTTCTCTGAAATATTATTTCAGAAGGGTATTCTAGTCTCCCCTGGGCTCCTTCTCCTCCCTGAGCTCCAGAACAGGCCCAGCGGTGCGATGGAAAGGACATGATTCCTGCGCCAAACAAAATGCTTTGGTGTCAACACACTGACTTCTACTATATGCACTGTAGCTCTAACAGTGTCATTTCTGTTCTGATGTTTTTGCATTCTCCGTCAAGTTCATCTGAGTAAATAATGAGTAGGCTATACCACGAATACTGTATATGTAGTCATTTTGTGTAAACAAATAAAAAGGGCTTTATCTTCTTTACTACTTCTTGTTTATATCCTGCACTGTATCCTTTTCCCCACATGGTAAACATGCAAACTCCTCTATATTACCTCAGCTTAAGAGAGAATCCTGTTATCATAAGCAGGCTTGGCACATCTCTCTTGTTTTGGGGCCACAGCGGTAGTATGCCCCCTAGTGTTGATACATGGTAGTACTAGTGTGGGTCATTCTTGCACCATGAGCAAATCACAGGGTGGACCCTCAGATGGATTCTGAAGTCAACAACATGAGCTTATGACAAACAAATGTATTTGAGAGAGATGGATGTATGCAGTTAATGTGACAGATGTTTGAGAGAGACTTTGGTGAGAAGAAAGACAGAAGCTTTGGTGGAGAGAGAGAGAGAGAGAAAGAGAGGGAGAGACAAGCATTGGAGAGAGACTTTGTTAAGCAGAGAGGTGCATGAAGACAAAGAGACAGAAGTGTGACAAGTAGACATGATGGTGGATAGGAGATCATACGTCACATACGTCTCCTATCCGTGAAGAGACGAGATCCGAGGTGTAATGATGCCTCTTTCTAGTCATGAGCTTCTTTTAATAATTGATCAGAACTTGAAGGTAACAATATGCACAAACACCATTTTTAAGGTCTTTTTTTTATAGGCAATTATCAAAAAGTCTCGAGTTTGTAAAATATTTTATTGATTTACAAACTATAGCCTACTGTGAAACAAAAAACGCCTCCAAACCATTGAGCGTGATTAACATACAAAAGCAATATTTTAACAATGAATGTAATTTTCAAAATGTCTCTAATATCACTAAAATCAAGTACCAAAACTCCATCTGATTCTTTGCAGTCAGCGATAAATCATTCAAATCAAGTACCCAAAAATCTGTGTGATCCTTTGCAGTAAGCTACTGTACCATCAGGGTTTGAAGTACAAAATATGAACATATCCTCAAAAAAGAATCATTTAAAAAAATAAACTCCTTCATGTGATCCATCCACAATGAGCACAGAGCTACTCCAATCATGCCGCAGTTATTCCACTGCAAGGTAACACACACACACACACACACACACACACACACACACACATACACACTCACTGTGTCACGTGTCACATCACTTTCTGCAGCACACACACACTCTCCTTTCTACATCGTATTAAATATGGTCATGGCATGAAGAAACTCAATCAGAGTTCAGTTGCACAAATCGTCAGCAGATATGTACCGGTATATAAATATTTCTCTAATTACAGCCCAATATACAGAGCAGAACCAAAATCACTTAAAGAATCACTATAAAGTTAGTGTTTATTGTGTGAAATAGAGTGCAGAGGCCAAATAGAGTCAATCTGTGTGCCTTTAACTCAACACACCTCATATAATCTCTAATCTCATGTTGCAGCCAACAGGCCAGTAAATGTTCCCACGACAACACCATCCAATAATCTGGTTATCACTAGCCCTAAACTACATACTAAATGACAGAAAGATAACAGCACATATTCTCAAGACATCAACTGACCAGTTCTGTCTATATGATTTCTTGGCATCAACAGCAAGCCAAACCTGAAGAGACTGTTCTGCTCTACTCATGTTCTCACAATGCACATTTTATAGTTTAAAGACACAAACTAGCCTGAACAAAACACTATTATTGGCTGCTTTCAATTCATTTTAAACAAACAAAAATGATGCATCATAATAATAATACAAATATATTAAAATCACTTCTTAAGTAGTGATCTATAAATTTAGCATATCAGTAAATACTAATAAAAGTCTGTTTTTAAAGTTCAAATAGGCAACATGAAATTACACCTACTTTTAAATAGTGAAAGTGCACTACTCTTCTTCCTAATGCAATGACCTCTGGAATATCATCTGGTCCTGGCTCACCTGCTATCTGGGAGTGACACTAAGTCATTTTCTACTGAAAGTTTTGCTGTTTTTTACTTATACTTAACTCAGAGAATTATGGTTAGGTCACACCACTAACACCAGACTTCAACCTGGGGCTTTTCAACAGATGGACACACACACACACACACACACACACACACACACACACACACACAAACACACACACACCACAAAACAGTTCAATGAGGTGGGTACACACCTGGCCAGGTAAACAGAACAGGCTTCAATTTAAAAGCACACCCACCTCAACTGACGTGTTCAGAAAAATGAATAGTGTTTCTAGTGAAGAAAGCTAGTATGTTACAATTAATGAATAACAACATATGAAGATGAATTTCTCAGGTCCAAATATGTAGAATATGGAATATAGATTATAGAAACTGTGTGTGTCAGGGAATTTTTGTAATATTGATATGTTAAAAACACTCACTCCTGCAAATTCACACACACGCACACACTGTTGGATGGAATGAATGCTAATTTTGCTCTCCTTTTATGCCTAACCAAGGGACCTGAGCTTATTCAACAGATCTCTCTTTACTCCATAGAACTGGCCTGCCAATGACAGGTGTCCCTTCACATAACCTGTAGCCTTGAATAGCACTTCTACTAATTCATATGGCAAGCTCAGGACACCAATGTGTCTTTCGTTCTAGTGTAGGCACTGTCAAGTATGTGTGTGTGTTTATGTGTGTGTGTGTGTGTGTGTGTGTGTGCGCGCGCGCACGTGTGTGTGTTAAAGTTAACCACGATCTCAGCATTCAGAGCAGTTAGCTTATCCTTGGGTGCACTACCCTCAACTTACACATGAGGGACATCTGTGAGGTTCATTTAATTCAAAACAATAACAAATATATAAATGAGGTTATTAAATAACAGGCCAGTTTGCTTAAGGCATTAGGTACTGTACTACCTAATCAGATGCTCTGCTATCTGACCAACAGCAGCTTGAACACTTTTGCGACTGCTGGTTTACTGCAACCGTGGTTCAACAGGCATCCATACTGATGCTGGACGTGCTCTGGTCATCTGTTGGGGAAACATGGCTAGACAAACATTATATTTCAGGCTGAGGACTATAATAGTCAGTTGTTTAAGGTGTATCCAGATGTCTTAGCGGTATTGCCTACACATGGGCAACGTCTGGAATTCAATGTCTGTGTCATTTATGAAAACCGTCGGGCCCTGCTTAGTGTGTGCTGGAATGTTTGATGCCACGTTGCATCCAGTGTTCTAAGAATGTTGGTCAATCACAATAACAGAGTTGCCATACACTCTCTCGTATCTTACTAAGAATATAAAATGCTACTGGTGTATTTTCAACAACATAAAAAAAACTCACTGCTTTGCAGACAATGGACAAAAGTCAAGAATCTCATACACAACATTCAGTATTTTAGCCTGGCAAATGAGAAGAATGATGATAATGACAATAAGACTGTAAATAAGAATATAATAATGATATTGCGGTGATTCTTGGCACTCTATAGCAGCAGCAAATTTCGGAATAGATAATGACAAATAAAAACTAAACACAGACAGACATCAGGGCGGGGGGCACCAGCGTCTGTCTGTCATCTGGCCTCCTCTCCGTCTGGTGCCCGCAGCGTGTCCAGACTCCCACGGCTCACAGTCTAAAGCCCCTGGGAGAGTGAGCAGGACGCGGTCATGGTCCCCAGTCTCCCGTTCACCAGCACGGTTTTAGTGGCCACAGGCACCTAGAGCAGAGGCATTACATCAGACCTCTCTGGACAGGAGTTGGCATAGTAACAACACCTGCTGCTTACCACAACCGTTGCTATTGATTAGTTACCCAATAAACACTTTTGAAGCCTTTTTGTAGCCCATTCTCACCTAACACACTAGTATCTTTTGTATACAATTTTAAAATATCCACTGTATTTTTATATCATAATGGAAGATTATTTCCCATACCAATTCCATATCAAGAGTGAAGTAGACTACACAAGCACACTCCAAATTCGAGAGTTAGCTTTGTAATGATGTCCAGCTATGGAGCTCCTATTGTCCACAAAGGGTTCCTCTAGCGAAATGTTTTATTATCTATGTATATACATTGCATACATATATACTGTAGAAGAGGAAGAGCTATATGCTGTAACTGTCATGCAGACTGCAGATAAGACACTCACCCTCTTCAGACCTTTGGCCCCAGCCCCAGAGCGAATGGCATCCAGTAGAGCCTCTCGGGTCTGTTCTGGGTTCCCCACTGACGGCAGCACCACCCGGGGGGGAGGGGGGGCAGCTGTGGGCGGAGGAGGGGGTGGGGGGGCAGCTGTGGGCGGAGGAGGGGGTGGGGGGGTAGCTGTGGGCACAGGTGCGGGAGCTGACGGAAGTGAGGTGTGTTGAAGAGTAGAGGTCTGGTTCTGAGAGCCACTCGCTGACTCTGTAGCTCTGAAGCGGTCGAGCTCCCTGGCTGCCCCTGACCTTGTCTGTGGACACAAGGACAGTCAGACCAACTCGACCTCTAAGGAGGCACGGACACCAGTCTCAGTCACAACAGGTCAAATTTCACATCTAATCAAACTAAGCTTGTTTTCTGTCTTTTGAGGATTTGGGGAAGTATGTTATTCTCTGAATAAAAATATGTCATCTGGTGATGGTTTGTCAGATATTACAGACAGAGATAAGTCAGACTGTATTTTCAATCAGATCAGCCATTATAATTGTGGTGTTTATGTCTCATTGTAGAGCCACATAAAAAAAAATTCAACAAACTATTACTCTCATTCTTTCACTCATAGTTGGTCATGTAGGTTATGTGTGGTGGGGCTAGTGTAGGTTCTGTGTAGTGGGGCTCGTGTAGGTTATGTGTAGTGGTGGGGCTAGTGTAGGTTATGTGTGGTGGGGCTAGTGTAGGTTATGTGTGGTGGGGCTAGTGTAGGTTATGTGTGGTGGTGATGTAGGTTATGTGTGGTGGGGCTAGTGTAGGTTATGTGTGGTGGTGGGGCTAGTGTAGGTTATGTGTTGCTGTGAGTAGGCTAGTGTACTGTAGTTGTGAGTGTCGAGGCTGCACCTTCTTGAGTCGGTTGGAGTTGTTGGCCCTGATGGCGGAGAGGAGGGCGGACTGGGTGTTCTCCTCCTCCACCAGGGCGGGCTTCTTCAGGCCACTCCCAGCCGACGCTTCGCTCACCTGCACGACAAGAGGAACACACAGGTGTGTGAACTCAACTTCATGCTACACCACAGAAATGCAACCACAGAACATTAAAGGAGCTATGAGTGCAATTCTGTAGGATTTGAGTTTGTGATGATGCTCTTCCATTGACTCAGTATTGAGGTACTAAGTACTCTTAAGTACAATCCAAACAGGGAGACAGAGAGCTGAGTCGTTTTTTGACAATGAAGTCAAAATGGTTATTTTGTTAAATGATGCTGCCGATTAAATTCTTTCTGTGTGTTTTGAACAAACACAATGCCCCTTTAAATGTAAATGGATGCAATTAACTTGTGCATATGTATGACAATAAATGTACATATTGTCAATCCATACACTTTTACATACAGTACAACGCCAAATCAGAAAAAGTTGGGAGTGGGACGTTGTGTAAAATGCACATAAAAACAGAATGTGATAATATACAAGTCTTGTATACCCATATTTAGCAGAAAAAAACGAGATAGACAACATATCAAATGTTGAAAAGTAAAATGTTGACCATTTCATGAATTTGTTAAAGATAGTCATAGTCAAAATATATAAATATATTAATATTTAAAAATATATAAATTCTGTAATTGAGTAACAAACTGTGCTCATAGACCATGACTAAGACGTATTCGTGAGCCCATACAATGATTTTCTTTAGAGAAACAGGTCTGGTTTTAATGCAATGCCATCTGAGGTCGAAAAGACCACGGCAATCCAATATAGTTTATCAGCTCTATCCCTTGTTTGCAAAGATTTCTCTAAATATTTTAATGATATTATGTACTGTACATGATGAACTCCCCAAATACTTCACAATTTCAAGGGCATGCGGCATTAAAATTACATTGTTTCATGATTTGTCCACACAGCTTTACACAGAGTGATGAATACCTGTACATCTTTACTTTTAAGAGACTCTGCCTCTCTGGGATGCTCTTTTTCATACCCAATCGTGTTGCCAGTTACCCTAATTAGTTGTGAAACATTCCTCCTTTTGTTTTCTTTATCATCACAACTTTCCCAGCATTTTGTTACGTTTGCATTTTGTTAAGTTTTTTTTAAACGTGTTGCTGGTATCAAATTCAAAATTAACATATTTGTCAAATTTGTCATTTTCAACATGTGATATCTTGTCTGTGTTCTTTTGTTCAGCTACATTTGCAGATTATTACATTGTGTTTTTATTCACATTTTACTAAGCGTCCCACTCCCAACATTTTCTGATTTGGCGCTACAGAAAAACGGCAGCAAACGCAGGTGTAAAATAAATCGCAAGGCGACTGTAGCTGTAGGTGTATTCCACAGGTAACTGTGCAGCAGGTGCCTATCTGTGCTTACCCTCTTGAGGCGCTCCTTGTTGTCTCCTGACTGGATGGCCTGCATCAGCGAGCTGTGCAGAGACGTATCCTTCTCCACGGACTTCTGGATCACCGGCCGGAACTTCTTCACCGGCCCGAATGGGCTCACCTGGTTGGGCTCAGCCAGAACTCCAGGGGCCGCCCAGGGCTCTGGGTTCTGATCCGGCTGGGCAGAGGATGGGTTGTGAGTCGTGCTAGATCTGTTAGTAGCCTCATTGGTGGTTTGCTTTGCCTTGCTGTTGACCACCCCTGAGTTCACATCAGATACCGTCCTTGCACCTCCTTTAAGAAGACGTGGCGGCTCAACTGAAGTCTGCTTGTTGAAGGTATGACTCTTGTAGGCCTGCGGGCCTTTCAGAGCGGTCCAGCTGGGAACAGAACCGTTCTCCTTCGATACCCCCACCTGGGATGAGCCACTGGATTCCTTAATCGTAACGCTGGTAAAGGAGGCCGTGGTGGCCGTTCGTACCTCTATAAAAGGTTTCTGGGCTGGAGGCTCAGGCTCCGGTTTCTCCTGAATGCCGTCTACTCTGGCGGCAGGCCGCACGGTGAGCTTATTGCTGAGGGCCGTGGCCATGTACTGACTGGACGTCCGCCTCTGGGGCTTCAGGAAGGACAGGTCTCTGGGGTCCTGGACGCTCGGCGTGGCCCTCTGGACTGGACCCGTGGGCTCTGAGCTGGGAGGCCTGCTCTCCGGACCCTGGGAGGCCTGGCTGCCACCCTTGGCTGTGTAGGAATGGTTTATCCCAGAGACAGCGCTCCTGGCCGCAGTCTCTGGCTGACGCTTGTCGGCAGGTTTACTCGTGGCCCCGCCTGGGGCCGGCTGAGGGATGACCATTGTTTTGGTTGTTGTTGTTGTTGTTGTTGCTTTTGTGGCAGTCGGAGCTTCCTGCTTGTCTGTGGATGTCCAGAAGGTTTTGGCTTTCTCGCGCAGCGGCACGGCTTCCTCCTTCTCACCCTGTGCCACTGGTGTGCCCACGCACTGTCGCACACCATGCCCCTTGACCATGTTGCCCCGCTCATCGATCTTGATGGCGCCGAGGGTGAGCGGGCCCTGGGTCTGTGAGCTGCTAGGCACGGCAACTTTGGTCGGGACGATGGTGAATGTCTTGGTGCCGAAACGGGAGGCTGGCATCTGGGTGATCTTGCTGCGCTCCAGAGGGACCTCCTGAGCCCTAGGGGGCACTCTATTGCTCTGGCTACCACCAACAGGCTGAGCCTTCGCAGGAGCCACCACTGAGCTGTTCTTGGCAGAAGGAGGCTTGGTCCCTGTTGCTGAGCCCACTGCTTTACCCTCACGGAGAGGTGGCTCAGATTTCAGCGTCTTGTCTTTTGAGTCTGGGGCCGGCTGCTTGACCTCCTTTGTGCTCCTGGAGCCCTTGACCTCCACTGACACACGTGGCTGCACTGCAGGCTCCGGCCACAAGGTGGCGTTGTTGTTCTTGTTCTGACTGTTGGACGGCTGTATATTCAACACCTCACCGATGGTTGTCACGGGTACCAAGTCGACAACAGACACAGGGATCACGTCATCAGCTTCAGAGGGACACTCACTGCTCTGGTTCATTTCTAACAGACCACAATGTAAAGCACAAACACATTACATTAGAAATTAAAACACATAAGCAGCCTACATTAGAACAATTGATTTGTGAAAAAATCGTCAAATTGCAATAATTGGTAAATTAAACTGTATATAAAAATAAGTAAATAAAAAGTCTGTAAGTAAACTGAAAAAGATGCAGTCAAGTGACGAGAACACTGTCCATATGTAATCACTTGTTCCTTTATGGTCCAGAGCTTTACCTGCAAGTTCTGCATCCAGATCAGCCAGTGTCAGCTGCAGCTGAGCCATCAGCTTGGGGTCCTCCTCATAGCTGTCCTTTATTTTGCCTGACTGACCCTTCCGGTACAAGTCTTGACTGTTTCACAGAGGGGAAAAAACAGGTCAGTTACATGTGCATGACTCGGGACTATTGCTCCCTGTCTTTACACTATTCACTATACAGCCTCATGAGAATGATCATGCATGTAGTGTTCACTCTGTGATCTAAAACAGTATTAATGAACTGACTTCATTCACATCAGATGTGGAGATCTGCAGATGCAGATTGGAGACTTACTACAAAGGACTACTGATATGCTGTTAATGTACTGTATGATTTTTTTTTGGTGGATGATGTTTTTGTGGTGACACTATCACTGTTCTTGTTGGAGTATGGTGTTTTGTGGTGACACTATCACTGTTCTTGTTGGAGTATGGTGTTTTGTGGTGACACTATCACTGTTCTTGTTGGTATGTGGTGTTTTGTGGTGTTTTGTGGTGACACTATCACTGTTCTTGTTGGTTTGTGGTGATACTATCACTGTTCTTGTTGGTTTATGATGTTTTGTGGTGACACTATCACTGTTCTTGTTGGTGTATGGTGTTTTGTGGTGTTTTGTGGTGACACTATCACTGTTCTGGTTGGTGTGTGGTGTTTTGTGGTGTTTTGTGGTGACACTATCACTGTTCTTGTTGGTTTGTGGTGTTTTGTGGTCACACTATCACTGTTCTGGTTGGTGTATGGTGTTTTGTGGTGTTTTGTGTTGACACTATCACTGTTCTTGTTGGTATGTGGTGTTTTGTGGTGACACTATCACTGTTCTGGTTGGTGTGTGGTGTTTTGTGGTGTTTTGTGGTGACACTATCACTGTTCTTGTTGGTTTGTGGTGTTTTGTGGTCACACTATCACTGTTCTGGTTGGTGTATGGTGTTTTGTGGTGTTTTGTGTTGACACTATCACTGTTCTTGTTGGTATGTGGTGTTTTGTGGTGACACTATCACTGTTCTTGTTGGTTTGTGGTGTTTTGTGGTGACACTATCACTGTTCTTGTTGGTGTATGGTGTTTTGTGGTGACACTATCACTGTTCTTGTTAGTTAGCGTAACATGGCGCACCTGGTACTGGAGTTCCAGGTGGCGCATCCCTCGTCGCTGTCGCTGGAGAGATCACGCGGGGCGCGGGGTGGCGTGAGGTCAGAGGGCGAGCTCAGGGGGCACGACTCCTCTGCGTAGCCCTGATCGGCGAAGCTCCCACTGCCACTGCTTACTGAGCCCGTCTCCACAGAGTCCACTGGAACCTCAGCGCCCCCTGCTGGACGAGCTGAGTGCAGCCACGCTGGAGCAGCACAGGGGACAAACACCATCAGCAAGCACCACCACCAGCATCTCAGCCACCACTAGCACTACCATCCACATGGTCATCATAATCATCATCACTAGAACTATTTCATTAGTCCCATCTTATCTTTCTGAACTAAAGGATTAGCAAACATGACAATTATTATAGATCATGCACTAATTGCAATTGGGTACTTTTGTTTTTACTTTACAAAATATGTATTTTCATTGTGTGTGTGTCTGTCTCTCTCTTTCTCTGTGTGTGTGTGTGTGTGGTTAATGATAAAAATGAAGACAGAGTGGAAAGGAAAGGTAACAGAAGAAAGTAAGATATTACACAAATCATAATGTTAAAGAAATAAAAAGCAAAAAAAAGAGTAAAAGCTAAAGCTAAACGAATTCCCCCCACACTGCATTATAAATATTATGGAGTGTTGGTCCAAAAGCAGCTACCTTCCGAAAAGCATGCCAAACCTTTAGTCCAGTCCAGTCCAGTCGGCACTGATAACGGATTCACAAGGTGTTCAGACTCAAACCACAGAACCACAAAGTGCATCGTCTGGACTATTAGTGGGTACTTCAAGTGTGATCATCTGTCCCTCACATGACTATGTTCCATGAGAATTCATTTGAACTTTGCATTGTTTTGTTAAGTGTGTCTATAAGTGTGAAAACATTGAAAATGTTTCCTGAATAAGGGCTTAGTGTAATATATAGTCTATCTCTGTTGGTCTCCTGCATCTCCTGGTACCTTATGTGACACTGTCGGCCCAACATAAGCTCCTGAGGCAGCCCAGCCCTCCCCATACAGAGAGAAAAACACACAATCCTGATAACATTATGGGCCAAGGTGCGAAGATACTGAACTTTATTGGCCAAAACCAGATTCAATTTAAGAAACTACTCCACACAGAATGAGTGAAAATACTTGAAAAACAAAGTGCAAAAAAAAACATTTTGTAGGCATTCCGCATGCATAGGATCACAAACCTACATTCTCCCAACATTCAGGCTTTGGTAGGATTTCTGACTCATGGTGACTTCTACCTGACTGATGCATATGTGCTGGAAAAGACTACATTTGCACATAATGACACCTGCAGTCCATGTTTACAGTTATACTGTGACACAGGCTCCACCACAACGTCATAGGAGAGTAAAATTCTGACAGACTCAAATAATGCAAACCACTCACGCATGCATGCAGGTGAGAGACCTAATAAATGTCTTTAGGAACTAATAATATTAATTGAACTTAACATAGTAAAATGAAACTACTTTGCAAATAAAACTACTCTCCCAGACTTAACTGCTGGACAGAACAGGAAAAGAAACATGTTTTTGTCCTTCTTAATGTTTTGTTCAGTAGGTGATTTATACATTCGTCATGTAAACATCATGAAAACATGTTTAGTTACCAAGCCAAAGGACTTTGCATGCGTGACTTTCGAGTGCTTCAAAAGCAGCTCTGAGAACAGGTTTGAACTCAAAGACAGTTCATTATCTCATTCACAAACTTAAACACAAAAGAAACCCCTGTCCTGACAATTATATCACCATACGTTACCTTCCCTGCACCAACCAACATTTATCACCATTAAGACAGAGATTCCTCTGCTGATGTGATCCCACTATGCAGTTTATTTGTTCAGAAAGACACTTCCGAAGGCTCTCTATAACACTCCTCTCCATATTGCCAGGTATTGCCTAGGACATACAGCTTCACATGAGCAGAGTACACCTGACCAAGGCACTGCAAAGACTGATATTTACAAATGTTCACATCAAAACCAGGAGACACAGGGTCAACAAGGTCAAATGTTCACATGACAACCAGGAGGACAAACAGGGTAAAAGGTCAAAGGTGGAGGTCAGTTGAGATGACAGCTTGGAGAAGTTGGAGTTGCAGCAGCAGGAGAAGGTGGCTTCTGAAGGCCACTAAGGCGGACAGGTGCAGAGGAGCAGAGGAGGAGGGAGCAGGATGGAGGGAGCAGGAAGAAGAAGAAGAAGAAGAAGAAGACAGGAGTCTGTTTTTTTTTTTTATCCTGTTCACCGGCGACCCGAACGCAAGGAGACAGGGGCACAGCAGTACACTGTAGAGGAGAGAGAGAGAGGTGGATGTGGAGAGATGAAGGAGAGAGAGAGAGAGAGAAAGAGAGAGAGAGGGAGGAATAACAATGCAAGAGTCAGTGGTAGAGATGAAGAGCATTATAATGGCGTGCGAGAGAGAGCGGAAGAGAGCAAGAGAAAGAGAGAGCGAGAGAGATAGAGCGGGAGACAGCTAGAGAGAAAGAGATAGCGGGAGAAAGAAACAGAGAGAGAGAGCAAAGCAAGAAACCAATAAGAGGCATTGAGAACAATAAAGAAACAAATAAGAAAGAGAGGAACAGAAGGGAGGGCGAGTTCACAACACCTTCCCAAGGTGAACCTTTAAGCAATCTCATGCTTCTGCTTAAAGAACAGAAAGATGCCCTCTAGTGGTTGAAAGTCTTCACTACAACTTATCCTATAACGACATACATTAAAGCAACACCAAAGCACTTTTCCTCTGCCGCACGTATGCTATTTGTTTATCTAGCACCGGCCTTGGAAATAACGATGTCCACAAACAAGGTAGAGTATGTTGCATGATTTTATGAAAGTATGATGTATTGCGACATCAGAAGCAAGTCAAATTTGTAGTTTCTTATGTCTCATTCCATCGAACTACAGATACGATACCCGATCTGGCAAACTTGCATAGTGCGGTTATAGCCGATAGATTGTCGCGAAGCGAATGCAGAAGTGCCGTTCACCCTGTTACGAGTTGATGAACCACTGAAACGATTTTGGAAACATTATTTTAAGGTACAAAAAAACTCTTTGGTGTTGCTTTCAACAGGGTCATAGTGGGGCTAAGGCCTAGTTCTACAAGTTGATATCCTTCTTTGTAAGATCACATATTGAGCCACACTGACGTAAGCCATTTGCAATTTTAAACTATAGTTTGGAAGTGCAGTTACTGGTAAAAGCATCAATATTATTAGTATCGAAACTTCAGGAGCTATTTTTTGGCTTGTTAAATGTTCAATGCAAATTGAATCTTAATTTATTGTTCATTTAATGCATTGCCGAATACTATAACTATGAGTACAGTAGAGTAATGTATGTGATATAATTAGTTAATAGCAGCAGAAGGTTGCTGCACAAACTCAAACAAGCACAAATGAGCTGATGCACACACAGTGCATCTACACACACAGATTAATTTAGACAAAATCCCATGAGCAGACAGACATACAACCATAGACACCAAGACACACAAACCTACTATGAGCACATGGGCACATACTGACATGCACACGAACATAGCAGTAGACTAGACACAATTAGACAAACGTTAAAGACTTCATTTCCATCTGATGCCACTGATTTGATTACACGCGTTAGGCAGAGTTGAAGAATTGAGTAGCATCCCTCTTCACAGGGATGGAGAGAAGGAAACACAATGATTGGATTAGTCCAGAAAATGATAAACGAACAGCAGCAGCCTCTAGAAGAAACTTCTCTAGCGGAGACTCCTGCCAGAGATGACCCGCTATGGGCAGACACAGGTACGGAGGAGGTGGAGACGGATGGATGATGGATGTAGGAGAGCGAGTGTGTGGGTGGAGGAGGGAGGAGTGTGAGTGTGTGGGTGGAGGAGGAAGGTGGAGTGTGAGTGTGTGGGTGGAGGAGGGAGGTGGAGTGTGAGTGTGTGGGTGGAGGAGAGCGAGTGTGTGAATAGAGGAGGTGGAGGAGAGCGAGTGTGTGGGTGGAGGAGGGAGGTAGAGTGTGTGGGTGGAGGAGGGAGGTGGAGTGTGTGGGTGGAGGAGGGAGGTGGAGTGTGAGTGTATGGGTGGAGGAGGTGGAGACGGATGGAGGAGATGGAAAGAAGGACAGCAGTAAGCAAGCAAGCGTGAGGAGTGGAGAGTCAAAATGATTGAGTATTAGAAGGTTTCGGGTGACGGTTATTGGGAAAGAGGACAGGTCCCCATATGTGTGTACAATCCAAACTCAAAATCAAGGATTGTCCATTTATAAATCTGACCGCGATCACTACAAACCGAGCCTCTGATAGCAGGTCTCCTTGAAAGAGATCTAGCAGATAAATGCCACATCTCTCCCACAGCTCACTGATGAGTGATCAGTGATGCAGTCCACCCATTCGGTTTCACAGAACATGGCTGTTGTTTAAGGCTCAGTACACCATGTTTACATCCCAATTTTTCTTTTTGTAGCACATACACTAAACTGACAGCTGGATGGGTGCAATTAGCAATTTGTTTGGCAAAATTAATTAATTAATTAAAATCACTGCTGCACCTTTAACTAGCCCCCAGCTACGTTATCCTTAATTCTACAGTTTGGATTGTAGCTTTGTAGTTGTCATGGAAACCTCGTTCAGGTTCAAATCAATCAATGCGAGTGTGGGACCTACAGTGTTGTGGCATATCTGTGAAGCTGTCTGGTGATGCATTGTGGGAGTTGCGGTCTATGAGGGCTGGGCTGGCGGAGGCCGCCTGGTCTCCTAGCGATGTCCGTCGGGGCTTGACTGGCACCTGTCGCCCCGCGTCTGGCAGAGAGGAGAGAGGGTGACTGAGAGGTCAGATTGCGGGACAGTAGGATTTCCTTGGAGGAAAGGAAGGATAACTTTTTACTTCTACTGTAGGATATAGCACTTTTCAGAACTGGAGAGGGACCCACTTAGAGCCTGACTGACCATCATCCAGTGTTTTTTGCTTTCACCTGAGGGAAAGCTAGCCTAGCATATAGCAGAAAGGCTTTTACCTAACTGAGGTATTATCCTTATTACAATGTATTTATTTACATAATTACTCTCACTAGCTACTTCATGAATATGTACTTTATTACAAATTACTAACTACGACCCTAAACCTGAACTTTAACCAAATACTAACCCATGATCCAATAGCGATGGGCTTTAGATCCGATGGGCTTTAGAACCGATTGGCATTAGAACCGATGTCTTTAAGGTCAACAGCTACTGGTGGCGTCTGACGCGTGTCAAGTGATGCCAGAGTTTAGAACTCCATCGCTTTTAACAGAGCGAAGCACACTTACGGCGTCTGGCGCATGTCAACAGCAAAGTTTAGAAAAACTGTCCTGTCTCTTGAGCGCCAAATCCATAGACGCGAGTCTTGCTGCCAGTGGGCATTGGCCTTTAGACCTAATGGCTTCCTCCTGTCAGGAGTTCTCCTAAATATATGATCGATGAAGCTGGGCATATTTAAATGCCAGAGTAGAATAGCACAGCAGTCAGCACTTCCTGAAACGAGCACGCCATGTCACTGCATGAATTCCTTCCCAGAAATGTGTTGGTTCGTGTAGAGAGCTGGATCTTTCTGCTTCACTGAGGTGAGAGCTTTATCCCACGTGTGGGTAGGAGGAAGAGATGACCACTCCATAGTGTAATGCCCACACATGCCCCAACTCTGTTGTTCTTCTCGGACTGGGGCAACCCTGTTTTGATTTGGTGTGTTTGAGGCTGGTGAGACTACTATATTTCTAATTTGGTGAATGTCTGCGTAGCTTCTATATGAGCTCAAGACCATGTTATGAGATGCCAGTCTGGCTGATTATTACATAACAAAATCACACCAAAGATCACATAGAACACAGGATATCCTAGTCCACTGATCCTAGTCCACTGTTGTTTTATCCGTCCACAGAATTTTGACCGGAAGTAATTCAAAGAAACCTTTTGATCAGTTGGAGAAATCAGAGAATCAACACGGCACAAGGCCTGGCGTCCACAATAGGGAAATCACATATTTTGGACAAATAATCAAGAAATGGACAAATCAAACACATATAGCACTGCCTTTGAGCAAACAAACAAACAAACAAGCAGCGCTTAATCAAGCAAACATTTGTTAAACATGTGTCACAGTACACAGAAATGTTTTGTTGTATTTTTTTTCCATTTGCTGTAAAACATGTGCACACAACACAACACAAAGCTGAGACGAATAAGGCTTTACTCCATCTGACCATCTGACAACCCTGTGACCACTGTGGAGAGGAGCTCACCTATGGCGCTATGCCTGTTGCTCTCGGACTCGTCCATCCTCAGGCTGACGGTGGAGCCGGTTTCTGCGCTCGTGGTGCTGCGGTCACTGTCCTGCAGCTGTTCCTCCGACTGCTGCTGTTCCTGCTGTTTCGGACCCTGGGGCAGCTGAGGAGGCTGCGTTTGTGCAGGCGGCGGCGACTGTGGCTGCGGTGTCTGTGGCTTCGGTGTCTGTGGCTTCAGTGTCTGTGGCTTCGGTGTCTGTGTCTGCGGTTTGGGCTCCGAGGCCTGGTGCTCTCGGAGGCCCTGGCTCTGCAGTTGCGCCGGTTGCTGCCGGTGTTGCAATCGCTCCACCACCACCGGCTGGGACAGCTGCTGCCGTGACCTCTGCTGCAGCTGCTGCAGCACCTGCAGCTCCATCTCCATTTCGTCCACCTCCAGATCCTCCTCCTCCTCCTCGTCCACCTCCTCATACTCCTCCTCGTACTCTTCGTCCTGGCTGCTGGTGGCGACCTCGTCCAGGTGGCTGCTGGGAACCGAGTCGGCCTGCGAGCTGCTGGAGCTGCAGAGGGCGGCGCGCTCCGACTCCTCGCTGGCGCCGCTCACCTCCGACGCAGAGTCGTCCTGACGGGCCGCGCGACGCACCGCCGTCACCGGGGGCAACGCGACCGTAGCCGCGGTGATGGCGGCCACAGCAACGGTGGCGGTGGCCTGGGCAGAGGAAGCCGGAGGGGCAGCCTTGGGGACATTGTCAGGGCTACTGCGTATCGGAGGGGTCGGGGTCGGGGTGGGCGAATGGGAAGCCGGGGTGGGAGGGGGCGCGGGAGCCTTGCGCTTCTTCAGCAGGCTGCTAGTGGAGGGACAGCCTGCATGCATCTGCAGGACAGCACACGGCCAGCAGGGGGAGACAGAGAGTTACGGGTTAGACCTATGGGTTAGACCAAGGCCACCAGGGCCACAAACACAATCAACACTCATGCTTCTCCTGCTCTCAAAAGAGTTTCTGTCCTAGACGATGAGCATGCCAGGGAGTACACTTTAAAGCACTATTTTTTACAACTATTAGATTACACTGAATGCACTACCCAGTCCATGAACTAGTGACCTCAGCACTGGTATAGCACAGCTTCAGGAAAACTGAGGGGATTCCATCACTGGACAGTCTCTTTAGGTCTGTTATTAAATGTGTTTGGGGAGGTGAGTGGGCACTATAGTATAGCTTCCATAACTCCAAAGTGTATATGTGAGTGTGTGTGTGTGTGTGTCTGTGTGTGTGCATGTGTGTGTAGCTTACCTCTAGGCTGGCGTAGTTTTGAGGTGTGTGTGTGTGTGTGTGTGTCAGGGTTGTGCACAATTCTAATTGCAATTCTGCTTCCTCAATTGAAATGCAAGTGAAATTCAAGAATTGAATTGGAATTTAAGAGCCAGTTTCAATTCAATTCTGGAATTTTGCACAAGCCTGGTGTGTGTGTGTGTGTGTGTGTGTGTGTGTGTGTGTGTGTGTGTGTGTGTGTGTGTGTGTGTGTGTGTGTGGCTCACCCCTAGGCTGCCGTAGCTTTGATGTGTGGTGGGGGGTGGGGCTGGCGCACGTCTCTTCTTCAGCTCCACTTTGGGGGACATCTTGCTGATGTTCATGACTGACTGTGATTGGCCGAGAGTGCTAGGCCGTGCCTCCAAACTGGTGCTCACACCTGATAGGGCCTGAGAGTTGACAGCCACACAGGGTGAGAGGACTGTGCAAAACACATTCACTCACTCACACACACACATCATTCAATCACACACACACACACACACACACACACACCCCTCTCTCACACAGACGACTCATACATACAGACACAATCCCATAAAACACAATCCCATATAAATACAAACATAGACACACATGCAAAACCAATGGTGTGTAGATCTGTGTGTAAATAAATAAATAAATATGCCATGGTGTGAATGTAGTGTCCACACAGCACACAATAGGCCATGAAACCCAAACAACAGCTGAATCTGGAACAGATATTATGACTCATCAGTACCAAAGAAATGTCAGTACAGATGCCCCGAAACACACACACACACACACACACACACACACACACACACGCCTGTGGGCATTATATAGGAGGATTCACACACATGCACAAGAAGAAGAGTGAAAACAGTGAAACAGTGAGAGAAAAACAGGAAGAGAGCGAGAAAGATAGAGGAAGGGAGAGAGGCAGACAGAGAGAGAGAGAGAGAGAGAGAGAGAGAGAGAGAGACAGAGAGACAGAGAGAGGGGAGAGACAGAGAGAGAGAGAGAGGGGAGAGACAGAGAGAGAGAGACAGAGAGAGAGACAGAGAGAGAGAGAGAGGCAGACAGAGAGAGAGAGAGAGAGAGAGAGAGAGAGAGGCAGACAGAGAGAGAGAGAGAGAGAGAGACAGAGAGAGGGGAGAGTGTGCAAGTGTAGTTGGTCGAGCCGGACCCCTGGGAGCAGGTGAGGGGGAGGAAAGGAGAGGTGGGGATTTCTCACCAGGACAAGAGCTGCTCTGTGACTGATAAAGGTCATGTAGTGTAGCCATCTCTGGTGTCTAGAGGTCTTTTTTCTGTTTGCCTCTCTCCCTCATTACCCTTGCAATTCCCTCCCTCTCTCTCTCTCTCTCTCTCTCTCTCTCTTTCTCTCTCTCTCTCTTTTGGGGGAGGAAAACAAAAAGAAACTAGAATTCCCAGTACAAGTGAAGGTCTGCTTCTGACCTTACAATGAGTGGACAACGTTTTATAGTACCAAGAAAGTACAAGTGCATACCTTCGGTCACCTATTCTTTTATGACCAGCACACAATTTACAGATCTAGAAAAAATTAACAGAACCTGGACAGACACTGGACATTTTTCTGATGTCATCCTACGATTGCTGAGTGACATACGAATGAGTTTGATGGTCATATTCTGTAGTCTGTAGTAGTCTCTTAATTTTGAATATGACGCGTCAACTTATTCAAATGTCACTCAGCAACTGTATGATGACATCAGAAAAATGTAATTTTTTTCCAGAGCTGTATATTGAGGTGGACAAGAAAGATGGTTTAAAAATTGATTCGGTTTCTCGGGAAATACGCAACTAGGTTAATTGGGAAATGAACATGATAAGGAATGAGAGGCATAAGAGAAGTATGTGGAAATCTTATTCAGACAGATTCATGGCAGACAGATTCATTAAGTGGTTTTGCCCTGACTTTTCTGACTGACCAGTGCATAATAAAACATGGTCTTGTGATCTGCCCTGTTGATCATGGTCAACACACGCTGGTGAGACAAAATTAGACCTACATGCACCATATGAGCCAAGACTGCATCCTGACCTGTGATTGGCTGACTGATTGCATCCCGACCTGTGATTGGCTGACTGACTGCATCCTGACCCGTGATTGGCTGACTGACTGCATCCTGACCTGTGATTGACTGACTGACTTGTGTAAAACAATCCAATTAATCACTCCTCTGTGGAAGATTCTGTAAGTACAGAAAGAAAATCTCCTTTATTTCAAAAAAGTCAGAAAAGAGAAAAGAGTAACACTCTTCCCATCAAGTCCTCCCAAAAGTCTTCAGTCTCGAAATCACAGGCTGTGCCCTGTCCTGGTGGTAATCAGTTTACTTCAGGAAATATTTCAGGACTCATTAGGAGAGATTTGTGAATCAGTGGGAGAGTTTGTCATGCCGATTGACTGACTGTGTTAGTAATTTGACTTTTAAAAGGACAGGTGTTAGTACTTACATAATGGTCATTCTCAGCACTCTCAACAACATGACCATCACCATCAACCTCCTCCATGTCAGAGGAGGAGAGCGAGTCAGTCTGAAACAGGAACGCACAGCTAGCATGCAAACCAGACACAAACGCTCCTCTCCAACATCACATTAGCTGATGCACGTATACAGTGCAACTTACAGTGAACTAACTACAGGGGCAGTCCCGGTGAGGCAGCTTGGGGTTAAGTGCCTTGCTCCGGGGTATTATAGCGGTAGCTGCTGGTAGGCTAGATCCCTACCCACTAGGCCACCACCACCCCAATATACCCATCATAACAAGCATTTAACGGCAAGGCTTGTCTAGGCATATGTTCAGTCAGTTGAAACATTCTCAAGTCAATCTGTAAACCAGGAAGGGGCATGTGGTCATGTAAGAGCAGAAGTAGAGGCTGCTGTCTCTCACCTTTGATTTCCTGCGGTTGAACTTAAAGAATCCCAGAAGACCTTTCTTCTCCACAGCACCGACACTCTGGGTGGAGCAGGTGGATTCTGGGAAGAGAGGAGGTTATTGTTGAGGTGAACTTTAAAGTGTAACTCCGGAGTAAAAACAACCTAGGGTCTATTTACGGTAGTTAACAAATTCAAGATTTTGATCGAGACCAAAATTACATTAATTGGTGGCGTTTTGAGCAAGACCATTTATTTGAATTATCACTGAATGGGCTTACAGTGATGCTAACAGGGCAAGGTGTCATGTCGCTATTTTATAATTCGATTTCTATTCGATTCAATTTCATTCGATCTTGCAGCGCTGCACAGATCTGGCTGAATCTTTCAATACAAACATGCCTTACGTTTAGCCAGATCTGCGCAGCGCTGATTTGATCGGACACGCCCGCTGATTTCACCATACCAGACCAGGAAGCCATGGAATTTTCTTCTTACAGATACAGGTCTTGTTATAACCTCTGTACACTTTCGAAGTTTACAATACTTCGGGTTGTCTGTAGAAACCCTCACCTCACTACCACAAAAGTGTAATTATATTTTGAGCATTGTTAGTGGTATACAATAGCGACATGTAAGCCCATTTAGTGATAATGCAAATAAACGATCTAGCTCAAAACGCCATCAATTAACGTAATTTTGCTCTCAATCAAAAGTTTGAATTTGCTAACTGCCATAAATAAACCTTAGATTGTTTTTACTCCGGAGTTACACTTTAAGCAAGAAAGGCATCACCATAGTGAATATGAAGCTGGAGGGGTTATCACCATGGTGACCAGCCAGCAAAAATAATATGATATTGTTTGTTGTTAACAATATTATTGTTAGTTGAAATCATGGTTTTTAAAGGTTAGTTAGTCATGGTTGAAAATTATCCCACATAGACTTATCATTGAGTTAATCCTTGTTGACTTTTAGTAGAAGGAGACCAAGACGGTGGATTCCACATAAGAAAAGACGTTGCCCTCTCACAACATGCAGCAGATTCATTTGTGTGTAGAACACTACACCAGACAGAAGAAGATAACTGCAAGGTCAGAGCTGTCCCAGAACTGTCTTATCATGATGGCCATGTCTGTTCTGGCATCAGCTGTCCTCTGGTGTGATGTGTTTGAGCTGGTCCCAATAAATAATTACTAGACTCCTTCTAACATCTGAAGGAATAATTTGCAACCACCTATTCAGTTTATAATCTATATAAATATCAAATACTTGTGCCTAGTCTTACCAGCAGATGGCACTACAGAGTGTTAAAGTCATTCCACACACCAACAAACTATAGGCCTTTTCTTGGCGATCTAAAACTCAGTGCAAAGCATATTGTTATCACGACGCAAAGCGTATTCCTATCATATACTCGAATTTGTCGCCATGTGCGTCTCTTTTATTGAACAATGCGCTCAGGGGTGTAGCAATTACAACCTACAGTAAGGTGTGGTTTGGCGCATTATCTAAAAATCGCTATCTTACAAGATTATCTAAAAAGCATTTCGCCACTGACCAAGAAAAATCTGGTCTATAGCGAAAACCGCATATGAAGCACCGTTGAAGACGTTCTGTCACAAGATGTAAGCAGCAACTCCTCTGCAGGATAAATATCCTTAGGTTTTTTTTATTCAGTCATTCGAACATTATTGGGGTAAGTGTTGCTTTTTTCAGGCTATGTTTTCGATGGTAACCCATTGTCAGTCAATAGTGAAAGTAATTAACTGTGTATAACTGTTTTGTCCTTTACTATGACACCATGGTGAAGTTAGTTTCACTTTTCCAATGAATTCAAATAATAGATGAGTGCAGATGCGTGTGGGCTATACGCTGCTAGGTTTTAGTAAAGCATGGTTTAGTGGAATACCTGTTCCATACGGGCTCGTTTGCAAGAAGATTCCTTCAAATCCTAGCCTGGCTAGTGCCACCACTTCTCAATGAGACGTGGTCTGGGAACCAAACGTTCATTTTCTCGTATTTGAAAAAAATGCCCAGATCCGTTTATTGGGTGCCACGGATGTCTATCAAATGCGTCTGTGCATAGCTCATCATCGCCTTGCTTTCCCCCCTGTTCTGTGATTGGTTCCCTATCTAAGGCAAAAATTAGGGCGGTAGTTTCCAGGCTGCCTTAGCAGCGTGAATCAAATCGGCAGCATGGGAACACCCAGGCTATTCAAATCTGCCGCTGACTATCAAAATACCGATGCGCTGTTTGATGTTAAAGGGAATGACAGGTGTCATTTTCATTGGTTTAAAGGATGTTACGCCCAAAACACACCCTGATTAAGAAACACGAGAACCGCCTTTTTGTGGCAGGCGCCTGACGTTTGATAACGTTTGATAACAAGACCACCCCCAATGTGGACTGGACAAACCCCTAAGCCATTCACCAGTGACCATGCGTTTTAGATCGCCGAGATAGGGCCCTACAACTGCAATCCACACCATGATTGGATCCTGTTAGTGAATTAGAACACGAATAGTTCACCTAAATCACTACATCACTGCAACTACCAAAACAAAAACATTGGTGGGTTACAGACAGAGGGATTATGAAAACAAGGGATGTGTATTTTCTTAAAATCAACACAACCATCAGTAAACCGTAGAGCACCCAGTGGTTAGAGTAGGGGGAGAAGACAAGGAGGAGAGTTATTCTGAAGACGTGTCTGGTGTCTGCCGCAGGGTTGTGGCAAAACTGACAGGGCTGCGTGATGAGACACACTCTCACACACACACACAAACAAACACACACACACACACAGAACAGAGGAGAGTGGGGGGTACCTGCGTAGTTAAGGGCAGGAGCGGAGGCCATTTTAGGCTGCAGAACTGGAAACAATCAGATGAGGGAGACTGAGATGAGCTTGACTCATACAGACCACTGAATAGGCTGGACCACATCATCCAATCAACACAATCAGAGCAACCAGACAAAGACAAGCAGTCGGTCTCATAACACACACACTTTTTATTGTGCTGCAGCAGCAAAGACTAACATGGACTCAGATGAAGATGCAGTAGAGTCCCGTGAAGCACCAGAATGGAATTCAGAAGGCCAGTGGAACTACCCTTTTTAACTAACCAACTCTATTACACTTCTACTCTGATTATCCCAACAGAAATCAGGGATTAGAAACGGTTCAAAGAACGAAAACCGGAAACGAAATTTTTTTTTGGATGAACGTAACCGAAACCGGAACAAAATCAATTTTACTTGTTCTGGAGTGAAAACGCTATTTTCAATTTTAGATAACCGGCAAAAAAAACAGTATTTATTGTTCGGATTAATTCATTATTCAAAAGTCTATAGACTTTTAAAGTCACCTGCCCGCACAGTGTTCCCCAGACCCCTTATAGGATGATTTTATAGTATAATAGGCTAGACCTACTAGTTGATAAAAAGGATTTTCATATCCAACACTATCTTGCTGCCTTTTCCAAGTATGTAGCCCTAAATTACTGAAACACTGTGTGAAATAACATAGGCTACCAGAGACACTAAGACAGGGGTCGGCAAATAGTGGCCCGCGGGCCAATTTTGGCCCGCCATTGATTCTATCTGGCCCGCGAGATGACGTTAATTTGCTGTTGAATGAATTTTTTTTTTAACCCCATGTTTTTAAAAAGAAAAAAAGGCCTACAGCAATCCCATCAATTTCAAAACATTTATTGAGGTATAGATGATAGTCCTACTAAAGTGACAAAACAGGTGGAACATCCTTGCAGTTATCCATGACGCACAGGTCGGAACGGTATTGGCACGCGAGTGCGCGTAATCTTGTGCAAAAAAAAAACAACAGTGTCCTGTCTCCCTCTTCCAGTGGGCAAGGTCAAAAATAGCCTATGTTTCGTTAAATTAATAGGCTTGGCATTAAGAAATGCAGGCAGGCTCAACACATACCTCTGCTTCCATTCTTCTTTGTAGGTCCTGCATTCTGAATCAATTTTTCTTTTCAAGGCTTTTGACAACGACATTTTGCATCGATAACTAGCATATAGCAATGTTCAGCTAATCATTTACACGTCATCCAAAAGAATAATATTTGTAGCCTACACATTAGTTACGGCAAGTTGCTAGGCAAGTCGCCTGTTTCATGAGAGACGACAGGAGATGCAGCAGGCGGCATAAAAACAGCGCACATAAGCAAATAAACGTTTTTAATGGAATTAAATTAAATGCATTTTAAAAGTTAGATGATGTTTATTTTAATATAATATAATAATTAATAATTTAAATAGTAGGCCTATAACCCCCCCCCCCCCCCATTACAAAAGCTATGGCCCGCGATGCCATTGTCTGAAAAAAAATTGGCCCGGGTCCAAACGTAATTGCCGACCCCTGCACTAAGAGAATACAGTATCTATAGGCCAGTCATGCAGTTGGTAGCACCACACATACTGTAGGTTAGGCTATTACAGGGCTTATAGCAAGGACATTTTCTGTGCCTGAAGTTAAGCTATGAGATATTTTTGAAGATCTAATATTATATAGGCTAACAGTTAGCCTTGATATCTAATGTGCTTTGATTTAAGCTTTAAGGCTGTTGGGTAAAAAAAGCCTATAGTATTGTGCCACTGGCCATAAATCAATTTGTAAAGGCAATGCCATTTTTAAAGAAACATTATTGACCATTCTTCTACAATGTTCTAACCGGTTACCATTTAGAGGAGAGGTCTTGGAACACTGGAACAAGAACGAAGAAATGTTTTTGCTCAGAACGAATCAAAATGAAAACCATTCTGTTTTCAGTCCCTGACAGAAATGACACATAAAGATATTCACAGAATAATTCACATTCAGACGGAATGATCAAAACTATTACATTTCCATGAACATGTTACAGAGAAGCCCAAAGGCTCGGAGTTTACTATGATAACCATTAACCAATGTTAACTAAACAACTACACAAGTCTTTAGAATGCACAACAAAAAGACTCCTTTCAAAACCTACAAAGACAAATAAACAAAATCCAAACATAAGGCCTGTTATCTGAGCAGCTGGCTATGTACAATGACAAATGCTCATCCCAGACTGCTCGTGCTCACTGTAAGGGCCTTGTTCCACAGCAAATGTTCCAATGTCCAGCCAGTATTTCTGGACCAATTCTAGCCTGGATTGAGTCAGTCTGATCATCTGATACAACAAGTGACAAATATAAGGTGTGTAGCTCACAAGAGTTACAAATCCCGAGATATCAATAGCTATACCATTATGATATTACTATACTATAGCTACATAACATTATAGTATCATTACACTATCACTATCATCACACTATGACACAACAAGAAACGTCATATGCCTACATCATGTGTTCCACTTTTAACAAACTGATGATGTATTGCCCTGGCTGACAGCGTACACATTGAAAAGGTACACATTGAGCTGGTCCATTGTCCACCCTTTATCCACACTCAAATACATTTTGGCACATGGCAAAGCATGGTGCCTTTGATGTAGACTCTGTTTACACTGATACCAACATCTCTGGAAAGGTATTTTATTAAGTACACAGACCCACATAGCAGTGCATCACAGAAAACACACACGCAAATAAAATGTTCCAAAGTATTCAAGTATTCTTGTTCTTGTACTAACACCTGTAGGTAAATACACTTTTAAGCACATTCTTTAGTAAACTAAAGAGTCTTAAGAATTTCTAACTTTACAATTAATTAAATAATGCGTTGGCAATACTGTACAATGTCATCCCAATAAAGCACACTGAATTTAATGTATTGAAGTGAATTGAATTCATATTCCACCAGATGCATGGCTAATTCTACGAGCTTCACTTAAAAACACACACACTCTGTATTAGAGCTGTGTGTAGCTTTATGAGACAACCCTACACAGTCATGTGTGTGAGAACAGAGAAAGAAGGAGGTGTGTGTGTGGGGGAGGTGAGTGCTTACCCAGACTCTGGTCAAAGGCGTAGAGCTCGCGGATCTCCAGGTCGCAGAGGGACTTGTCCAGGTCGAGCTCGTGGCGACTGACGCTGTCGCGGAGCAGGAGCACGTGGGCCGGGTCAAACTCACACTTCTGGCAGATGACCGGGACCAGGGCGTGCAGCGGGACCAGTGGGCTCACTCGCACCACAGTCTTCTGGGAGCGGTGATAGTTCACCACCAGACGGACGCTTTTCTGCAAGATGGGCGCACACACACATGTGGGCACACACATACACACACACACACACACACGCAAACACACACACACACACACACACACACACACACACACAGACAAACACACAAATGCACATAAACGCACACAAACACACACACACACATATGGAAAAACACACAGACACAGACACACACACACACACACACACACAGGGAAAAGAAGTCATGAGTTTGTCACAGGATCCTGATTCTGGAGAGGACCTACAGTACAAGAGATTGGGCCTAGGGCAGGAGGGCCAACATGCAACTGGGTCACCCTCTGATCAAGACAGAGACTCAAACCATTCACTACGCAGAGGGGAGAGACAGAGGGGCACATGGCCTCTCATCAAAGCCTGGCACTCAGAGAACAAGTCAGAGAAAAAAGCTGAAATGCTTCTAGACCTACAAAAATGGCATGTTTCTGGAGAACTGTTGTCGACAATTATATATGTGTGTCCCCTGTGCCAGAGTCCTGCACGGGTCCCCGACGGGTGACCCGCACATTTTGATGAAACTGGTGAAAAATATTGTACTGTGTCGGATGTGGGTGCGGGTCGTCGGGTCGGACACGGGGGGGGGGTGGGGGGGGGGGGGAGGTGGACACGGGTCTTAATTGGAATTGGCCTTTCATAAACATCACGTGCATACGTAACAATATTTTCTACATAGTAACACATCCTAAATAATATGCCTGCAATTCAAGTTGATAAAAGCATTTGAAATGCATGTTTCGTACGTGCCTTCCCAAAACTCTCTACGCCTATACTTTCACCTTTAAAAATCACATGCGCGGGATCTGCCGGCAGCCTTTCAGAACAAAGTGGCTGCTTACATTGATTAAAAAACACCTAAAGATGACTCTTTTGACATGTTGTCATGGTGGAGAGAGCATGCTCGTTTATGTCCCAATATTGCTTAGATTGTGAGATCTATTGACATCCCTGCAAGCGAGCGAGATTTCTCCTATGCGTGGGAAAAGGTAGGCCACATTTTTTCCCATTCAATCTTGCACTCAAATAAACGGGATAGTGTCACACGTCTTATGCCTATTTCCATAAAGTTTCATAGGCTAATGCATAATGTAGGCTATGACCGAATCATTCCTTCATTTAATGTAGGCTAGCCTACTACTGCTTAGGGATGTAACGATTACCGGTATAATGGTAAACCGCGATAAAAATGTTGACGATCATAATTACCGTTTTTATTTCAAACATCATGATTATCACTGTTGATTACCGCGGTGTGGAAACCATGTGTTTAATCCTTCCCAGCTTCATCCGAGCCTGCTTTTGACATACAGTAGGCCTGGTACAATGGAACAAAACTGGTAACCTACTGATTCTGTTGTCTAATTGATGGTTTTAACTACGATTCGGATTAAGCTACACCTGATTTTAAAAGGCGGAAGGCTTTTTCACCGGAAAATGTGCACTGTATCATGTAGCCACTCTGCGTCTTTTTATGTTCGCGTCCACATTAAATCCATTCCACTCACGTTTTCAGGAGAATACAGTAGCCTAAAGTTTTATTTTGAACGCTTACTTTGGTCTCACTCATTGCATCCAAATAACAGAAATAGCAAACTCCAAGTCATGGTAGGGTAAGCTAAGCTATAAGCACATAGCCAATTAAACATGAAGAAAAAAGTGAACGGGACACTTTTTGAAACTATTTCAGCTTGTGTAGGCCCATCAGTGCTTTCCGAACATATTGAACACACTTTTAGAAATACCGTGATAATACCGAAAACTGTGATAATTTTGGTCACTATAACCGTGCAAGGCTGTGTTTGAATCCTAAATTAGGCATTTGCGTGGCGATAGCCTTGTAGCCGTATCTGCTTGAAGAGTGGTAAAACGTTATCACTCGAGTGTTGTATTGTGGTAGCCTAGGCTACTTTTCATCATGTAGGATAGGCCTGTCAACTTCAGTTGAAGTTGGATCTGCAGTGTTAATGGTTGTGTAATTAGTTCCTTAAACGTGTCTGTTTAACTCGGGTGGTAGACTGATTTTAACTTGGGTACCAGTTCTCGGGTACGGATTTTAACTAGCTCTGGTGTCGGAAAACGGGTCGGATGCGGTTTTAAACATGGCAGGTACGGGTGGGTACGGATTTAAAAAATTGGACCCGTGCAGGACTGGCCCTGTGCATGTAGATACTCTGTGTTCTGTGTCTGCATTTGATGACCATTCAGAGAGCATTAGCGAGCCTGGACTCAAGAGGACTGAAAGACAGACAGAAAGTATGCACAAAGTGCACAGCTATATTGGGAAACGCCATCTATTTAACCTTACACCATCAAAATAAGTCCAGAAGCATGCTCACTATGAAGGACACAGAAATGATCCAACTTGCCTCACACAGCCACATATAAACTATCTGGAGACATTGGATCCTACAGTAATGTGGGACCAGTAAGTGAATTATGTGAATCCCAAAGCAATCCAGGCCCTTATGAACAAGGCACTGCAAGGATTAAAAGGTAAGCATTAAGATTAAGTATTTCTGACACCTTGGCGCTTAGGGGTTTAGGAAGGACACCAGCCTTGCATCTGTTATTTTTCACATATATATATTTTTTTCATACCAACAGTACTTGGTGAACTCGAGAAATGGAGATCTATGTGAAAACCGGATTTCTCCTCTAATATACACCTCCTGTACATGATTAGAGCACAGCACAGCGGTAGTACACAACAGCACCCAGCACCAGAGGATAAAACGTCCACACTGTAAAATATTCACAGACGTGTGTGACAGGTTGGAAGGTTATGCAGTGCTAAGAACACGTTCAGCTGGAAGTTCATCATTAAACTCACAGTGCAGTGGATGACCTTTTTCACCAGTGAGAACCAATAACATAACACTATAAGGGAGGGCCATTTTGTCTGAGAGCTGGGTGGAAAACTTCATTCTCTCACTGAATTGCACCACACCACCCTACAAACACAATTACAAACACACACACACACACACACACACACACACACACACACACACACACACACTAAGGACTAACACATGCATAGCATTCACTATCCAAACTAATATAACTCACATGACATGAAATTACCTACCGCTTTCCAAACAGAACCCTAAAAAACCAGGCATAACATATTTGGAGTACTTCCTGTTCCTGATGACTAAATCGATTATTGTAAACTAACAATATATTAATTATTACTACATTTTCAAACAGTCACGAGCCAAGATCTATGTACCTATTTTTATGAGTTATATTCAGACATGGCTCACTCAAGCACACACATTAGAGTTGTATGTAAATATGGCGGCCTCAGACTGAAGAGCAGCCAAGACGGTTTGTTGGATCAATAAATCCTGGATGGGATGCAGAGTGATCGGCATGATCCTTCACCTCACTGCAATGAGGAGATAACTAATCTCTCTCACTCTTCATCCCATCCTAACTCCAATCCAGAGAGATAAGAGAGAGAGAGACTGAGAGAAAGAAGAGAGAGTGAGAGATGTTCAGCCAGAGAAAGAGAGAGAGAGAGAGGATCAGCCAGAAAGAGCAGGAATAATACATGGTAACTAAAGGTAGCGACATCATGAAAAATTCACACACCGACGTGGGGAGGTGAGAGAGAGAGGGTTAGAAAGAGTGAGAGAAAGAGAGAGCACTAGAGAAAAAGAGATAAAAAGAGAGAGAGAGCGAGAGAGAGAGGGAGAGAGAGAGCACTAGAGAAAAAGAGAGAGAGGGAGAGAGAGAGCACTAGAGAAAAAGAGAGAGAGAGAGAGAGAGAAAGAGAGAGAAGGGGAAGGGGTGATGATCCTAAGTGAAAGGAAGAAAGGGAGTACGGGAAACACGCAAGAGCAAGACCACACAGGACAGCTTGTACCTCAGCACCGGCTCTTTTGGACCCTTTTAAACGCCTCCTCTGCAGCCAAAGGGCAAACGCAACGGAAGACAAGGCACTTTACAACAAAATCCTGTGTGTGTGTGTGTGTGTGTGTGTGTGTGTTAGTGTGTGTGTGTGTGTGTGTATGTGTGTTAGTGTGTGTGTGTGTGTGTGTGTGTATGTGTGTGTGTGTGTGTGTGTGTGTGTGTGTGTGTGTGTGTGTATGTGTATTTGTGCCTGTGGCCATGCTTGTTCGTTTGTGTGTCTGTGAATTTATGACTGCACGTTTGAACATACGTAATAAAGACTAGATAACATAACATCGTACAGTTGATAACACGTACAATTCCAGTACAATTAATAGACTCCAATTACATAAACCTGTTGCAAAACAATTCCTTCACTCCAACAACACCACAAGCAGTATAATACTGTCTTGTACATACAGTGCAGTCAGAGTGATCAAATCAGAGTGTGATCAAATGGTCTTGGCTCTCATTAAAGATATGAGATCATGCGATTATGAGATTTTCTAATGTAAAAAACTTGACAGTAAACAACTGTCAGTACACAACAGTACAAGTACAAGTATTGCACAAGTATTGTAAAGGCAAACTGGTGCTGCTGACAGATATACATCACTCTGTTAAGTCAGTGTCAGAATATCTACACTACTCTACATGAAGGGAACTACACATGCACTTGGTAAAATACAAATGACAAAAATTGTTTGTCAACAGGTTAAAATACAAATAACAAAAATAATTACAACCGCTACTTAGACTACATTTATTTTATTCTCATCCAGAATCTGAGCATGATGCACTTTGCAACATGACAATGTAAAGAACAATGTAAACACAATCTGAATACAGTCTGCTAACATACCGTACAGCCTCAAAATACATTTCACTTGAATGTGCTACCATGCTAAGTAGTCTTGTTGAATAGGCTGTGCTACCATGCTAAGTAGCCTTATTGAATAGGTTGTGCTACCATGCTAAGTAGCCTTATTGAATAGGTTGTGCTACAATGCTAAGTAGCCTTATTGAATAGGTTGTGCTACAATGCTAATTAGCATGGCTCTGGAGCTCACCTCTGGCACTCTGGGCACAGGCTTCCGTACTAGCTTCTCATCCACCACACGCTCCTTAATGAGGGCACAGGCTACATCCAGAGAGCCCAGGAAGGCATTAGGCTTGAAGGCCACAGGCTGTCCCTCTGATGACAGCAGCTCCAGGGTGTGGTAGGCCGGGTTCAGGTGGTACTGACCACACACCTCCACAAGCAGGTCCATAAGAGCTTTCCTGCAAAGAGAATGACAGAGGAAAGGGAAGGCAAAACAGAGCGAGAGAAAGAGAGAGCGAGAGAAAGAGAGAGAGGTTTCAAGGTGGGATAGGGTTACCTCTTCAAACCTGATAGGTCGGCAAGTGATTAGGTCACATGACCTGGTGGTGTCATGTGACCTGATGTCTAGATGGCCGCTCAGTTTTGGGAGACGTGAGAGGAGGAGCAGATTCACCTCACTTTAGTTGTACACACACTCATGTCATAAGATGAGCTCTGATACAAAAATGGTTTTGGTGGTTTTAAACTCTCTATACTCTACTCTCTAAACTGGATATAAGAATGCAAAACTCCACATAGATATGTTCAAATGAATGAGTATTAGATTCGCATTAGCAAATAAGACATTTTTTACACAGCAAAAAATAAATAAAAAAATTCTAGCCAACTGCAACTAAAACACACTAAATCTTTGCCCTATGGAAAACTAAAGTGCGTGTGTTTTTTGCTGAGCCATTTCCTGTCATGTCAGTGGTTTCAGAAAAAGTCTGAACATGGCATGATGGGAGTTGTTTTCCAGAATATTGGTTCAGGGTTTCCAGAATATGGGCCAGTTCACCAAACTGAGAGGACGACTGCGATTTCACGGTCTATAAAAGCACAACAATAGCACCACACTGTCTGGGACAGAGACGGAAAGCCACACAGAATGCAGAACGTCATGTATACTCCTGGATGTACAGTAAAATGCGGTGGCTAGCCCAAACACAGTAGGTTAAACGAGAAAAGCCATTGTTATGGAAACCAGTGGCGGTTCATGGTTCCCAGCTAAAGGTTCCTGTAGGTCTGAGTCGGACAATGACAAGTTCTTTCTGATTCCCATGACACTAGGCAGGGCTCTGGGAGCTCTCAGAGATCTGCCAACAGAAAGTCATCCCTGTCATTTGCTCGACATCTGAACAGTAGACAAATATAATTCTCCTTTCCAAGACAGAGACCTGCTGTTGCCATGGCGTTTGTTTCTATGACACATAAGTGTTTTTTATTTCATCCATTTCCAAGGATATTCCAGTACTGCAGGTTGCTATGTTTATTTTCCATAACTTTTCAAGTTTTTTTTTTCACTCTGAAAGGTTTGGACTTGCACACGTCTACACACATTACAGTAGACAGACATGTATATTATGTAACTGTAAAAGCATTCCTAAAGTCCAAACAAAGTGATGCAATTGTAATTAATTGCATAAATTAATTCTTAAACATATTACACAAAGCTGTGATGGTGTAAACTGTTCTCACATGCAATTATGAAAAAACAGTCCACCATGTTGCATATTTGTTCACTTCAGCAGTCTCTCTCTTACTCACACACAGACCGACCCAGAGACCCAAAATAACTTCTTTATGAGTCAAGCAACACCACTCCCTTTACACTGACTCTGTCAAATATTATTGACCCTAAATATCAGGCACATAACAAACATACCACATTAAAACCAGTGTCTCAGTCTGCCTAATACTACAGGTCATTTAAAGAAATCGAAGGGAGTTTAAGAGAGGAACATTTCACTTAATTTCAGTGAAAGTCATGCATGTGTCATGCAAATACAGTGGTAGTGGTGGTCTAGTGGTGAGGGATCTGGAGAGCCATCACAGGAACCACCACCACTGCACTCCCGAGCAAGTAACCCCAAACTGAAGCTGCTCCTGGGGGACTGGATATCACTGTAAGCCGCTCTGGATAAGAGCATCTGCAAAATGACTAGTAATGTAATGTAATAGTCTGGTCTGTGGTGGTGACCTGGTTTCATCTCAGTGTCATTCATGAGAATGCTGGCCCAGAAGGGCTGCCTGTCTCGCCTCACAAGATCACTGACGGTAGGGGACTTTCTCCCCCGCGTACAGTAACCCAGCTCAGCATACGCCACTGGTCTAAGGTCCCACTGGCATTTGGCAGCTTAGCCTGTGCGACATGCACGCCACAAATAAATACGACTTCGAAGGAGAATGGAAAGTAGATAGCAGGAAGTGGAAACCTTGTTTATCCAACACCAAGACCAAGAACAAACCACTGAGAAGTTAGAACACTCACGTGTTTGTAATCAATGTACACATGTATTTTATTCAAGAATTTCAGTGACTAAGTTGTGACTGAATAAGCCTGACTGAATATAAACTGACATGCTATCATGCTTGATATTCAGCGACCTCCAAAAAAACTGAGTGTTGATTGTTGCTAAGTTCTGTGGCTGGTCCTTGTGGGTGATAGTGGGGTGGCCGATCACCCACCTGCCATCAAAGGTGCAGGCAGTTTGGGTGCTGCTGAACAGATGCTGGCAAGTATGAATGATCAAACCATAGACATGACTACATTAGTTCAAATATTAAATGGTATATACTGTATTTGAATTAATCTTGTGAGTGGAATGTCAGTGTGACACTCACTCTGTCAAAAGGATTTGTTGACTCAACTTAAGCCAGTCTATTTTATGTGTAATGTAATACACTTGACATTACACAATGATATAACTTAAAACTCTGTCAAAGCAACAAGATCACTTGACTGGCTTGAGTTTATAGAAAGCATTTAGCAGATGCTTTTACCCAAAGTGACACACTTGCAAAGGCCGATTCAAGTTATTATTATTGGAGAATTGTAGCTTTGAGTCTGGTGGTGTGCGTGAGTATAAATGTATGGTGTGAGTGCGAATGTGTGTGTGAGTGAGTGTGTGAGTGAGTGTGTGTGTGAGCATGAGCGGTCACCCACCTGCCATCGAAGGTGCTGGTGGTGTGGGCGCCGCTGGGCAGGCTGAGCTGGAGCTCCACGTGGGGCTGCAGGACGTTCTCCTTGATGTCCGCGCTCACAGCCACGCCACCGTCGGGCACGATGTTCCGCGGCAGGCGGCGGGGAGTGGGCTGAGGGGGGCCTGGGGGAGCGGGGGCCGGGTTCTTCATCTTACGGCTGTAACAAACACACACACGCGTCAGGTTTGAGCAACCATACACACACACTCACACACACACACACACACACACACACACACGCAGACACATGCATCAAGCAAGAACAGTCACACATGCACACACAGACACACACTTGTGCGTCCGCAATGAACCTTCACACACACACACGCACATACACAAACTCACACACTCACACACTTCAGGCATGACTAGTCACTCACTCACACATGGCTATCTGAGTGTATGGTGATGTAACCGTGGGACCATAGCATGGCTCATTTAGCCCATGGAGTCAGGCTCAGGTGACCCTCTTAAAGATAAAGCTAAACGCATCAACCAGTATTACGTAACACAGCCATACAGGCAGTTAGCAGTCTACTATCTGTCTGTTGTTGGGTGTAGACAGGAGCCTTGTTGCTGTTGTTGTTATCAACGTTGCTGGCAGAGGGCTGGTCTAATCAATGTACTGTCACATCATTAAAAACACCATGGAGCATTCCACACCTCTCATAAAGACCCCTACAGATCAACATCTCAGGAAACCACTTATTTAAAGTTCTGTAGTTTCACAATAAATACTTCTTCTTTCCAACACTTTTCCAAAAACGGATCGATTTTTTTTTTAGCAAAATCTTCTTAATTTTTTAATTTAAAGGAACCATATGTAAGATTGTGGCCAAAACTGGTACTGCAATCACTTTCAAATTACTGTACATTACATTACATTACATTTGGCTGACGCATTTTTAGCCAAAGCGACTTACAACATGGTAAACAGTTTAAGTTTTAGAGCAATTCTCAACAATTTTAGGACAATTTAAAAAGCATTAGAGTACAGTAAGAATAAGTGCATCATTGAGTGCTGTTTTTAACAGTTACTTGTCAGTTTAAGACGGCTGGTGAGTGCTAGGATCAGCAAGACTTGTTGTAAGTGTTGCTATGAGAGGAGATGTTCTCTAAAGAGCTGGGTCTTCAGGAGTTTTTTGAAAATGGAGAGGGATGTCCCTGCCCTTGTAGGAACTGGCTGGCCACCAACGAGGAACAATAGAGTACAGTGGTGTATCCCCTTCCCCCCCCCCCCCGACTCGAGGTTGCCAACCCGGATGCCGAAACACTACTGACCTGTGATTAGTAGATAGGTGGAGGGTGGCGCATCAGGCCAAAACACAACATGACATGACAAAACACAACATCAACATCAGTTGAGGGCTGCAACTTCACTTTAAAAATGACAATATCCTGGCCGGACTACTGTTGTCAGTGATATAAGTATTTGAAATGAACATGATTTCTTAATGTCTAGTGACATATCAGGGCCATTTTATGATTAATTGAAATTAATTTCTTACATACGGTTCCTTTAAAAATTGCCATTAGCAAATCAGGAAGGCTGCAATTCATCATACAGTTTGGGACTGGGATGATTATTTGTGAAACATTTTTCCCTTTTACCAGAAGAGATGTGTAAACAAGTAAACATGTAAAACCTTTTGTCAAGCAGTTGCTACGTCATGGTAACACAATGAACAAGCAGCGACTTAAAAAAACATTACAGGCAACAGTGTGTTGAAAGCAAAGAACGGCTAGCAGAAGTAGCGCTGATTTTGCCCAATAATACAAGATAAACAAACTACTACCGGTACTTCAAAGTCAAGGAATGTATTCGTGAATATTGAACTGAAGCTTGACTTTCACAATTGATATCACAAACCAAATTGCAACATCTGTCAGAAAGGTTGCAATTAGATATTTTCCCTAAATCGTTCAGCCCTACATTATACTCCAATGTTCTGATTCATTTGGTGCTGTCTGTCTTTAAATACCCATCGGTTTAATTGGTTATATGAGTAGGGATGTACTGATACACTCAACTCACGATTCGGTATGATTCACGATTTTAAGTTCACAATACGATTTTCTCGTGATTAGAAAAATCTTTTGACCAATCTGACTCCCAAATCATCGGGATGTCTGTGTTTTATCACATGTGTGACGTCTGATGTCAAACAAGTGAAATCAAAAGCAGATTAGACCCTATTCTGTTAAAAAAATTGCATCGTGATCTATTTGGTTATCTCAATCGGTTGTAATCAGTTCACACATTTGTATTGATTCACTGTGCATCGTTAGATTCCTATTATAAGGTCTGTTAAATCAGTTTTCTGTCTAGAAAAACAAGGTGAGACATTCTGACTGTCCAGGCATATTGTGAGGAGATACCAAAATCTTAAATCCAATATTTTCCTCTGCAAATTATCAAGAAACATTGCTGTCAATCCTGTGGCAGGTACAATCTTCATTAATCAATAAACAACAGATAGTATTGAGTAAAAATGTAAAATCAGAGAAGAATAACAAGCCATTCTATCAGTGATATTCGACAGCTGAATACGATATGTTTCCCATTTGTCAATATTTGTCAGTCTCTACACTCTCACAGGATCTAGGTGTGTCCAGCAAGCACAGGCTAACACTGAGCTAACGCTCCACTGATTGATCACATTTTTAATACACACCTGCTTTCCGTTTCACTAAGGAAATATTAGCACAAGATAAAGCCATCTCACTCACAGCAGAGGCTAGCCCCTGGGTCGGGTCTCGTCTGGAACGCTTGAGGCCCGTGTCAGTGGTTCTCCTAGGAGCTGGAGGACCGTAGGAGCATGTCTGATCTGAGAGAGGTAGAGGTTCCTAATGCTGACTCAGAGAGCTGGTGAACGTGCCACGGGATTTAGACCTCGGCCTTACCCTGTCAATCATTAGTGCGGTGTGGAGTGTTTGGTGCGGGGCTTTATCGTTGGGCAATGCTTTGTCAATAGGAGCGGGCCAAGTTTTCATGAGGGAAAGATAATCAGTAAGAATCTGGTCAGGTGAGGGAGGGGGAAGAGGGAGCAGTCCTCTTGTTTCCCACAAAGGGGTCACAAAACAGCTCTCAGGTCACACACACACACACACAGACATACACTTACACACACACACACACACACACACAGAGACATACACAAACATAAACACACACACACACACACATACACACACACACTTGTGTGCTTACACAAACACATACATGTAACACACGTTCACGGGCTGAAGTGCATACACACATACACACACATACACACACACACACACATTGCCACTACCTCTCATCCCACACACACTCAAAACCCCTCATGGATACACACACTCTCCAACACACACACCTCAGACATGAGACATACACACTTCTCAAACACAAAGAGCCCTTCAGCAGACCTCCAGCTCTCCTGCGGGAGCAGAAAGCTCTCAGTTTCAGAGCTGGCAATGCTAAAGGCCCAACCTGCGGTGCGACTGGACTACTAATGGAGCCGACCCGGCTCTCAGGCTCCCCTCCTCTCCTCCTTCCCCTCCGCTTTTGACTGGCACTGTAGCCACTTTCAGTTCCCTTCATTTCATAACTCAACACGTCCAGGCCTCAGGGGAAGAGCCGGGCCCTCACAGACAAAGCCATCGCCTCAGCTCCTCCAAACGCCTGAACGCCTGACGGCATTAATCCTCTGGGGAGGGAGAGGAGGATCACTTCACACACAGAGTGATCTAAGTGCACGGCAGAGGAGGTGAACAGAGGAGGTGACTCCTTTGGGCAGTGGTGCAGATGAGGAGGTGACTCCTTTGGGCAGTGGTGCAGATGAGGAGGTGACTCCTTTTACAGGTGAGGGGGTGACTCCTTTTGGCAATGGCACAGATGAGGAGGTGACTCCTTTGGGCAATGGCACAGATGAGGAGGTGACTCCTCTTACAGATGAGAAGGTGACTTGTTTTGGCAGAGGCCTAGATGAGAGCAGTTTTGCAGCACCATGTGCTCCTACTCATGCTGAGGGTCTGAGTTGACACCCTGTCTGGACCCCTGCCCTGGACTGTGCAGTGATTCCACTCTAAATGCCGCTTCTGTTAAAGTGTTGAACACTGAGTGCTGTCCACAGTCCTCAGGGTCAGATGTGTGATATTTTTTGGTATCAGAAGAACACCATTTGTACAGAAATATCTAAAGCTAAAGAACATATCACAATAGGACATTCAACCACACAGTGGTATAATTAAGCAATAAGCACAGAGAGAGTGCGGGTTCCAGTGATTTGAGAACAGCAAAGGGGCGTTGTTATACATGAAGCGCAGAACAGCTATCTTTCCCACAGTAACGAGTGCTAAAGCAAACTTCCACTGAAGACCAGCAAGTCCTTGGAACATCGAGAAAAAAAATATTTCCTGTAACATGGAAAAGAAGTCGCAGAAAACCCCTCAATGCGTGTGTCCTGCAGAAAACATGGTGATAAGAGGTGTGCCAAAGGAACACACACACACACACACACACACACACACACACACACACACACACACAGAGAGAGAGAAACATAAACACACACACACACACAGAAAAACATACTGTAAACACACACACACACACACACCAACACAGAAACATAAACACACACACAGACACACACAGAAACACAAACACACACACACACACACAGAAACATAAACACACACACACACACACACACACACACACACACACACACACACACACACACACACACACAGAGGAGTCCCAGGGCATCTGATCTGACCCACTTCTCTCTCTCCCAGGGCTCTTTTCAACCTGCCCTCGACAAGCTGTAAGCTAACTGCACCAAAACGCCAGAGCCTTTCAGGACACAATGCGACACAATGCATGGCTTTACATTCCCTCACAATGTATAGGCTATTATGCACAATTAGCATCAACACTTGTTGGGTAAACAGCTGCTCTACAGTTACAATGAACAAACTGTGAGTATAAAAAATGTGCCCTATATACCACATTACAGCAAGACACCTTCACTCCAGTTAAGGGCCAAAGGTCTCCTACTGCCCCAGACTGACCGATTGAGCAGTTTACAAATGTGTGTGTGTGTGTGTGTGTGTGTGTGTGTGTATGTGTGTGTGTGTGTGTGTGTGTGTTTGTGTGTGTTAGAGCAGTGTTTACACTCGGACGCCTGCACTCATGGACAAGTAAAATTTTATCCACAGACAAAGTTAAAAGTGTATGGCAGTGAGTGCAAACTCATGACAGTTATTTTTAAGATACTCACTACCTCGCCAGAGGCATAATGGGCCTTTATGTTGTCCCAGAGCAGTCTGGATTTATGGTCATTCATATGCAAATGACCCCATGCCAAATGTCCTGTTGTGGGGATATGAATGTGAAGGGGAGGATCTCTATTGTTATGGTACTCAGAGACCACTGACTAGGAGTAATCTATCTAAATGGGGCACTGGCCAAAGCACAGAAAATAAACCCGTCTGGAATGGATCCTCCTTGCCAGATCCCAAATGGAGGGTTGCCGCACCACTCCAACACACACTCTTGAAAATCTATCCCCGAAAACATTCATCTCTTGCCTCTCAGGTCACTTAAGTCACACTCCACTGGCCAGTCCACTACACCTCTGCTGATGCATAGAGAAGCGCTCAGATGCTAATCCCCTGCTACTGCTGAGAGGCCATGGGAGG
>NW_027468587.1:11395744-11483244 GCF_046254945.1 Alosa pseudoharengus | reverse complement strand
ATATCTTCAAACATTACCAGTTAGGAATAAATAGTGGTAAAATTCCTGATGCCTAGAATTATGAATGACTTTTATAACTCTGTGGTTGATCATTTCAGTGGAAGATGGGGTTGTCTAGTTACATGGAGGGCACGGACATAGGAAGGAGAAAACTGAATTCAACAGGTAAATTAGTTCATGTTATTCTGGGGAAAGCTGGTTTGAAGTTACCTTGACTACCAGCAAGCCTCCAGTTCCCCTAGCATAGGAGTGCTGCTGCTATCCTTTCATGTTCCACCACCACGCTTAACCTATTTCACCAATAACTGCAAAAACAAACACATAGCAAGAATTGCGCTGCCTAGTACCCTCACACCAATCTACGTAACCTATAAGTGGCATAAGTTACACTGTTTAGCATTTATACTTATGTGCCGGTGTGTCAGTATAGCTCCAGAACCAAAATGAAGTTCCACACAGGAACACAGGAACCAAAGTGAAGTTCTGCACAGGAACTTGAAGGGGGCTAGCGTTAATCCCCTTCACTTCAAATGCAGATTGTAAGCAACAGGCAGACGCAAGACACACAACTTCAGTCAGAGGAGCTGTAACTTTATTAAATTACCAGCAGATCAAACTCTGCATAAGTCTGCTTCATTGCCTCGGTCGTCAGCTTCCCTCTTCCAGGTTCTAGTTATTTATCTGCATTGTCTCGCTCTCTCCCTCCAACACTGACGTAGTCTATGCACCAGGTTGTTCTTAAATTAGCCAAACTACTTTTATAACAAGACACTATGCTATATCAATGCTATTCTGTTGACTGTTGAGTTTTGTTACTGTGCAATGGAGATGGGGACATTTATAGGCTAAGGAACATGTTCAGCACATGTATAGGCTAAGGAACATGTTCAGCACATTTATAGCCTAAGGAACATGTTCAGCACATGTATAGGCTAAGGAACATGTTCAGCACATTTTAACTGTACAGCAATGATACCAATAACCATGTTCATTTTAGTCACTGTAACTGTGATGTTAAATTTCCAAACATCTCTACTGGAGACCCAAAAATATTGTAGTGGGGTGTGTGCAGGCTAGGCCTCCACATTGTGGTAAACAGTCTATTCTAATGGAGGCCTTCCTGGATGAAAGCCCTATATTTAGAGACAGAAATGGACCTTAGAAACGACAATATAAACTATGTCATTTCATCCATAACTGACTCCCCACCCTGATATATTCGGCCTGTAAAAACAACATTTAAAAGTCTGCTGATATTGATCTTAAAACGAGTCTCCATTTCTCTTGTCCCCGGGGCGTCGATAAGAGCAGAGCAGCGACACGCCCTCTCCCAGAAATCCCAACGCCCACGAGCATTCAGGCAACGTGATCTGATAGCCGTTTCCCCAAAATAGACGGGAGATGACACACATTCATATGGCCGCCAGGCCAACCAGGAGATAGAAGTCACCACAGCTGCAGATGCACATAACTCATCACACACACACACACACGCACACACACACAAACACAAGCAGGTCTACCTTTGGACTGAACCAACACAATAGGACATTTTTGATTACCGGTACACACTTTTCAGACCAACTCAAAGTTGAAAGTCTACAATTAGCCTATAAGTATAAGAATAAAGTAGAAGAATAAGTCTGCATTTCCAAATTGCAGTGAACGCTGTGAAAGTAATGACAATATTAACAATGGACTTTGAAGTTATTTTAGCTTACACAATTTGTTTTACATCAATTCATTACATGTGTGGGTGAAACTCAACAACAGAAGAGACCTCACTGACCACAAGGAATGTGCTCTGTCCTATTTCCATGACTGAGCTTTTAAGTAATGTCATAGTCTAAACATAGCCACTTAGGCTATAATAACAGATAACAATTAAACTTCTCCAGCTACGGACTGCCCTTGTCACAATCCTATGGGTAACAGTGAGTTTTATATTGAGTCAAGACATTTATCAAGGACAGACAGCAGTACGGAATCCTGGCAGGGACAAACAGAGCAACACTCTCACCTTCATGCCGAAATCTAAAAACAATTATTTTAAGTCATAAAATTAATATCTTTCACGAGTTCATGTTCCAGATTTGCGAAAAAGAGAAGCAAGCAAAAGCGTGTTTGGTAAGGTCTCTAGCCAAGGTCATGAAGTGTTTTGCAGGGATTGTGCAGGAGTGTACTGCGCAGGTAGGAGTCAAGCAGGATCCATACAGTACCTGCACCCCTGTTCTATTGCTAACCAAGGGAGATGGGTGGTATCAGGGGAGGTGGTGGGTTGAAAGAGTAATCAAGCCATATGCCGCAGCTTGAAAAGGGAGGCTGGGAACAAATTAGCCAATAAGAGACCTACGCTGAAGGTGTGATACATTTCATCATGCTCCTCCCGAACTTCCGTTTAGAACACCACATAAACCTAACACTTAGCAAGGAATCTGTGTGTGTGTGTGTGTGTGTGTGTGTGTGTGTGTGTGCGTGCGTGGGTGTGTTGATTCTTTGTAGCTGTCTTAAGGCATGATGGGCATTCTTCCTTCTCCAGAGAACCTCGTCAAAGCCACACACACCTGATCCATTTCTGAGTGTGGCTTTGCTGAGCTCAGGGGCCCGAGGTTGGCGTGGCTGCCCCACCCGGTCTTCTCTTCCTGGGCAGGCCAGCGTGGCTTCCTCCCCTTCCTCCTCCAGATGCCACACATGTGCACACTCAGCCGTTACCACACTGAAAATAACCTCAGGAAGAGCCTGATGCTATACTGCGCACCACCGAGGAGAAAGAAACCCACACACACATTGAAAGAGAGAGAGAGAGAACAAGAAAGAGAGACAAGAGAGGTGGCACCCCCACATACACACACAAATGGCACCAACTCACACACAGAACACAACCGCAATAAACTCAGCACAGACCAAAAAGTACGCACACATCTGGAGTATCCTCCATACACACACAGTTCAGTTCAGAGAGAGAGTGTGTGTGTGTGTGTGTGTGTGTGTGTGTCTGTCTGTAGGTGTGTATGTGTGTATGGGAGTTTCTGAGTTTAACATCAAGCCCTTCCAGTACCTCCCTCAGAAGCCTCTGCAGAGCTGTGATGTGAACTCTCTCCCCTCTCAGACAGAGCCTCTCCCTCTTCCCTCTCTCTTTTTCAAACCAGTCTTCATACCCGTGCCACAGTTTCCACACCTGGAAAACATTTCCAACCCCTTGTGCCCACCAGTCATCATAACTCCTCTAAGATCCATGGCTATTCAGACACAGTTTGACTGAACACAGACATAAATACGTTATGAAATGTTCCATAAATTACCACAGTTTCTCCAATTTCTTCAATGGGGTTTATTTCCACAAAGTGAGAGAATTTCATCTGGTCCATGACGTTTAGCATTGATTGCTGAAGACAAGCAAAGACAAATCTAACTTGTGTTTAAAGCAGAGATAGAAAATTCCTCTGTTGCGTTGTGTGTAAACTATGCACACATGTTCTGCTATGACTATTGGCTTGTTCTAAGCACATGGTCCCTCAGGTGTGAGATGTTCTGCTGTGACTATTGGCTTGTTCTAAGCACATGGTCCCTCAGGTGTGAGATGTTCTGCTGTGACTATTGGCTTGTTCTAAGCACATGGTCCCTCAGGTATGAGATGTTAGTTATGTAGGGCCCTATCCCAGGCCTACAGAGAGCACAAGAGTGTCAGTGACACTCAACAGTGAGTGTACCTCTCCTATGTGTGTGTGTGTTTGTGTGTGTGTGTGTGTGTGTGTGCCTCTGTGAATAAGCTCTAGGGTTACAGATGGAGGTGTCACCATCAGATCACTTCAGGGTGTCAAGTGTGTAAGAAGCATTGTGTGTGTGTGTGTATGTGTGTGTATGTGTGTGTGTGTGTGTGTGTCTTTCGCTATGGCGATGTGACTCAATTGTGTGTACAAGTTAAGGGCCTTTTTTGAGAGCTCTAACACAGCTAGTTGCATAACACACACACACAGCATCTTTCCTTCCCAGGACATACATCTGATGTGGGTTCGGACCTGAATGAGCGCTGTGTCCTCCCTGATGTTTAAACCCAGAATCACTGGCCTACAAATCCACCATCTCCTGTCATTATGGCCTGAGGCGTCCCAATGGGGCTTTGTGCAGCATACAGATGACAGAGCAGGGAGGCATGGAGCTGGGTACTTTTTAATTACACCCCACACACACACACACACACACATTCTCTCTCTCTCTCACACACACACTTACTGTACATCACTTGTCTAGGGTGTCTAAAGAAACAGAGCCAGAGCTAATGAGATGGTCCATTTCAGACTCCCAGTCACACACACACACACATTGGTGTCTCTCACCTACACACACACGCAATGTGTGTGTGTATGTGTGTGCGTGTGTGTGTAGGTGAGAGATGTAATTCAACAATGTAAATCTCCTTGTCCTTAACAATATGAACCTCCTCCATATTTACAGTCTGCATATAAAGGCACTCGTAAATTCATCCAGCAGGCTTTAGTGTGTCCACCGAGACGCATGTTATCATGGGACTACCTCACCCTCCAGGTAAGTGTCCACGGAGACACTTTAGGCTACATTACAGTACATGGTCATGGAGAAGGTGATAAGGGTCCTGTGTGAAATTAAGAAATTCATGGAGGTTCTAGTTGCTACAGTTCCTCACAGAACTGGATTCTGGACTCTGCTGAAGACTTCCATCTCTGTTCATTCTGTTCTTTGTTCTTCACTCTTGAGTTGTTGTCAGCGGTTAAGTGCCGCACGGGAATCTTTTGACCAAAGATTCTAGAGCTCTGTTCTAGAATCTTTGCTTTTGACCACAAACTTCTCCAGTGACTCATATGTTCATAACTAAACTATTCTTCCAATAACACAGACTTGTCCCTATTTTAACACACACACAGTGTCATTCATTGAATCAGTATGTGTGTCTTATCAGTCAAACATTACATATCTTAACCTGTTCTTTGAATGACAACATTAAGCTTTGTTATCCCACCGTGGTTTCAGTCTGAGGCAAACATAAGATAACAGCAGCTGAATAATGTCTTATACAACAGAGCCTCTATGGGATAGCAATGCAGAGAGAGAGGGGGGGGGGGTGCACGGAGCATGCTCCGTCAGACCCGGGGGCCTTTAAATAACCTGGCTTCAATGTGAACCTCTGGGCTGTCATTAGGTCAGCTGACACAAACAGACTTGTGGCTAAAGGCTGAAGCGTTACAAAGGACACACCCAGGTCCTACCAGATAATTCCAGATTACACAGAACAGTCTGCTGAAACAGCAACAGCTGTACATCCATTTGGCCAGCTGAACAAGGTGCATAAAAATCCACGAGATTAATGACTATATGTTACAGATTACAGTAGTTGTTGTAGTACAACAACAGACAGACATGAATAAGTGATTCCAGAAAACAACAATTGCTGTGAGAGCAGACAAGACAAGCTGATAGTTAACACTAGCTAAATTCACTGCTAAGAGCGGGGTCCAGGCATGTCAGCGACAACTGGTGTCCAGCTACCCCAATATCTGCCCTGTACGAGGAGCTCATCCCCAATATCTGCCCTGTAGGTGAAGCTGCCCTGTATGAGGAGGTGAGGTGTTGATGCAGAATGCTTTGTGTACTTCCCTTACTGAAACGCTAACTTCAACCTTGGACCAGTACAAGGCTCTGCCCTTGACGCCTGTCCAAACACAGCAGGGGTTTTGCTAACCTTTCCCTTTACAGTCTCCTCATTACCTAGTCATGGTAAATGATGGTATATTATTGGGTAACAGGAAGGTAAGTGCATAAATGAGAAACTACAGTACATGTGAATACTTAGAAACAAGTTTATTACAGATGAATTATAGCATGTTATTGGTTAATAATATATGTAGATAAATACAGAGAAACTACAGCACAAATACCAAGCAACTATTACCTATCAACTTAACTAAGAACGATGTTTACTGCGGACTTGTAAAAGGGTCACCAGGGTTTTCAACCAGTGTTCACCTGGCTCACTGTTGGTCCATGAAGCCATTACAGGTGGTACCTGACTATGCACTCAATAATAGTTTGACTGTTGGAATCACTACTGTTCACCTTTACCTTTCCAATTAATTTTTCAGTTAAACACACAACAGCCTTAAGCCTTCCACTGAGCAGATTTGCCAGGGCGTTTAGTAAGGATAAATGATAAAAAAACAACAGCAGCAACAACACCAGAGAGCTTCCCACACCTGACCTACTTAACAAAAAACAGTCCCTTCCTCACTAACGTATACTGCATCTCTGTCCAAGCACCTCCCTTATATTAAAAACAGACCGATTATCTCTCTGCCTGCCTAACGCACAGTCGAGTGACTCCACTTCACCTGTGGCAGATTTCAGTTCCATTTTCTGACCAAAAGGGCTTCAACAACAGTCACATGTTTACCCCACCTCAGCACAATAGTCCGACAGAATCACCCAGAGAGTGCGGACCTTTCCACAGTCAACACCCCTAACAATTCAAGTGCTATGTTACAGGCCAACATCAATATGGAATGTAGGTCTATGTACAGTAGGTCTAAGCATTTCAAATTTAAACTGTGCATCCAAATAACTAGTCTTATGAGAATCCAGATTTCTATTCATAATATATATGTAATTCCATATCTAAGATACAGTAGCCTACTCTGTCTATTTCTGCACTCTATTGCTGTTCTCATACAAAATTGAAATACTGCAGGCATGACCTCACACAAACAAATAGCTACAGTGTTAATTAAGTGGGTGACCTCTAAAAATGACTTTTGATTTTATCTCTTGTCATATACTATCCTGTAAGAACACAAATGTTTAGATGATTTCGGGTTTTTTTTACCGCTGAAAACACGCACTCTTCAGTCGCAGAGGCGCTTCGGTTTTTATGCACAGGTGATCAATACAAGGATCATTCATTAAAGCATTTCGCTTTATTGAGACAAACTCTGGACCAAAAGACACGGGAGATTTAAACTTACCCTATTGGCGGTTTAGAATAAGAATTGCTGTCCATATCTTGCTGATGGTCCTGGTTGTATCTCAATTAAATGTCGCCTGTGTTTTCCCTTCGTCCAGCCAAGGACACTGATGTGTGATTTAATCCCATGGGTGATGTCTTAACAAAGAAACATGTGTAATTAAAAATTAGATAGAATAAGATAAAATAAGAAATTGGTTTGAGCCCACAGTAAACAAGCTTGCAACTTAAACTCCGTTTAAACTCCGTTTGGCACTGATGTGACAGCTCTGGACTCAACTTGTCAACTGCACAGATATCACTGCTGCTCAGCCTATGGGTGTTGGAAATAGAATTTCGCGAATGGACGCAGACGGAAATACTTACGAAACAATTACGAGACACTTCAGCTAGTTTAGATGAAAAGCACACAAATGTTTTAAAAGATGCGTAAAATGCAACAATAAAGTTGTAATTATTTGAAGCATATGGGTTTGATCCGTTCTCCTCCAGCCATTCTCCCGCCGTCAGCAACAGGCTTGTCTAGTGCGTCAGTGCACTCTCCGGGAATACAGCCAAACTGGCGAGTTTTGGAACTATAGCAACCGACTCAACTAACCACGGAAGACAAGTTTATCTAACACGCGTTGGACTTACACATCCATCTGGGAATATACAGCATGTAGTAAGTAACATTACATTTACACTGTGATTACAAGAACCACGTTTCTAACTTACCCACGACAACTACTTATGGTTTCATCTCTTTTTTCGTTTTCCAGACTTTATCAGTAGCCTATATTGATTTACCTGCTCCTTGCCTCTAGAAAACGCAGCGTTACATTGTTTATTTGTTTGAATACAGTTTATCACTTCATTCTTTTCAAACCTAACTGTGCCGCTCCCAGCGCGCTTTGCGATGGAGCTACAGCTGCGCGTTGCCTGATTGGGCTATCCTACGTACAAACCCGCCTCCTTTCAGTAGCAGGTCATAGCCATGATCTTGTCAGTTGGTCTCGTCAAAGAGAGGGTGACACGTCTGAACTAGGCCTATTTCAGGACTGAAGAAAAGCCCCAATCTGCAAGCTGCAGCCCGGGGTACATTCGCATTTCACATATCGCTATGTTCTGTAATCTTGCAAATGTTGTGACGCCAAATACTGTCTTACTGTCTGCTTCCCAGCGTCTCCACACGAGGGCGCTGTTCACTATAATGAAAGCTGCAAGCGTAGGGTGACATGGGTCACTGGCTCAGTATAGATTTCTGGCCTAATAATATTATTATGACCGCCGCGCAGCGAAGCGGCGGTCATATAGGTTTAGTCAGATTTTTTTCTTTTTTTTTTTTTCTTTTTTTCTTTTTCGCATGTCCAAATTTCTGTCAATGATTCCCGGGACACTGAAAGACCGGGGTAGACGAAACTTGGTGGGCATGTAACCCCATATGGATAGCATGGAACCATCGTTTTTCGTTTTGATCTGTAGCCCCCCCACTGGACTGCACCCCCCGAAAGGAGGGTAGGGCAGACACAGTTTTCTGTGAATATCTCGAGAACCGTAAGGTTTAGCAGGACCATTTTTTTTGTATGTTGATCTCAAGGGGCCATGTCAACCCATTCCATAACCACTCATTTCATGTATAGCGCCACCTAGTTAAACACAAAAAAGTAAAAATGAGGTGTTGTAATCGCAGGTATCTGTGACCTAACATAGTCAAAACTGCATGAAATTGGAAGTGTAGGATCAGTATGACACCCTCTGAATGCACGCCAAGTTTCGTGGAATTCCGTTCATGGGGGGCCACACAATAAATTAATTTATGTTACTATACACCAACTGGCCTGTAGGTGGCCGGAGACAGTTTTCTGTGAATATCTCGAGAACCGTAGGGCCTAGGAGGTCCACCTTTTTTTTGTATGTTGATCTCAAGGGGCCATGTCAACCCATCCCATTACCACTTATTTCATGTATAGCGCCACCTAGTTAAAAATTAAAAAGCAAAAAATTAGGTGTTTTCATCACAATATCTCTGGCTGACATGGTCAAAACTGCACGAAATTGAAAGTGTAGGATCATGACACCCTCCGAATGCATGCCAAGTTTTGTGTACTTTCGTTCATGGGGGGCCTTACAATAAAACAATTTATGTGTACATTTAGTGACGTACACCAACAAGGATTCCCGGGACACTGAAAGACCGGGGTACACAAAACTTGGTGGGCATGTACCCCCACATGGATAGCATGGAACTGTCATCTTTCGTTTTGATCTGTAGCCCCCCCGCTGGACTGGACCCCCCGAAAGGAGGGTAGGCCAGACACAGTTCTCTGTGAATATCTTGAGAACTGTAGGACCTAGGATGACCATTTTTTCCGTATATTTGCCTCCAGGGGTCATGTTAACCCAGTTCATGTGCACACATGTGCACAAACAGATACACACACACACACACACATTCACAGTAATCATACGTATGACCAGGGCCGGCCCGAGGCATAAGCGAACTAAGCGGCTGCTTGGGGCCTCCTGGCCACCAGGGGGCCCCCAATCGAGTTTCTTTTTTTTTTTTACATAATAAATAACGTAAACAAGTGACATCAATGAATGAATAAATGAAACAATTATCATTCAAATCAAGAAAATTATGATTTCATGATTAATATGCCTGCCTACTGCTACTGTGTCTGCCAGCCTTGGAGTCACGCGCATAAAGTAGACACCTCGGGTGCATATACAATTCGTGCAGACACTGCATCAAGTTCAACAATCGGAAGAGACGGTAATGTTCAGACAAGTCACAAAAAAGGACGTATCCCTCTGGTGCCGAAAACAGAACGAAGAAAATGACAGAGGAGGAGAAAAACTAGCAAGATACAGGTATGTTTTGCATGATTATTTACAGTATGTTTTGTGCTTGAGGTAGCTAGCTAGCTGTCATGATCTAATATAAGCCATCACCAGAGCTAAATCTCCGCCATCAACAGAGAAATGTCTCCCATTAAATATATATTTATCTAGATGTATTTCAGATGTCAAGGATATTGGGATTGTTTTGGATGTTCAATCAAGCATGTACCCTAGCTCTAGGTGGGCTTATTATGTCGTAAATTAAAGTTAGCTAGCTGACTGAAGTGGACATTAGCACTACAGTAGCTACATGAAAACGTAGCTGAAGGCAAATTTACCACAGAGGGATTGTTTCTGATTTCGCACCTGAAAGTGTTGATAGTTTATTACTGCTCTATAATATGTGACATAGTGGTAAGTCTGATAGCAACAACAGACTAAGCCCAGGCTCCCAGTCCCAACCCAACCCACTGACTAGCGCGACTCTGGGCATCGGTAACGTTCCAGCTTCATAGGCAAAGATGGAACAGTACGTCCGCTCTGCTCTAAGATCTTTGGAGAGAGATGGTAGTGTTTGAGAAAATATACCATGTTGGGTGGGGAGACTTCTGTGATGAAAATAAATTTACATTTGATTAAGATAGTGGCAAGTGATGTAGCGGTGCTACCCTAATATTTAGGCTGCAGTAGATCGATCACCATGTTAAGCGTTCACCATACTGCAATTAAGTATACTCTTTTGAGTATGCCTCATTTGCCAATAGAATATGAATTGTTACATGTGGAATTGCTTGTTATTTGAGTGTAAGTAATGATAGCAAAATAAACTCATTCTGCTCGATCAACTATGCACTTATGCAATATTTTTTTTTTTCAGAGACACTGTTGAAGTCCTTTGGAGCACATCTCTACCTTTACCTAACTCTACCTACCAGAAGGTGAGGTTTTCTTGATGGCAAATGGTTACATAGCCTGTTAATATGACACAACACATTTAACATCGTTTTTTATTTTTTTATTTATGTATTTATTTAATCATTGCAGATTTGTCCACTGCAGAGTTGCAGATGCCTAAAAACCAGGAACGAAGTAGGAATAATTATCTATTTTTTGGGACATTTTATTTTTGATTATTAATGTTTGTCTATTTTGTTTTTATTTTGTAGTTGAAAAACTGATGTACTTGTTTACAACAAATACAAATGCTGTTGTATTTTGTTATTTGTCAATTCAACTTCAGTAAACCACCCTTAGTGCTTCACTTTGAATATGAATGTTTCAAATAAATCTGTGATTTTAGTACCCTCTAAGATTAAAAGGTGACAGGGTTGGTGTAAATAACAACTATATTAATACATTGGTTTACCAAGCACATGGGGCCAGAAGTCTAGATTGGAGCCCCAAAACATTTTTGGCATGTGAGCAAGGATGGATTACTGAATGAGCCTACCGAGCCCAAGAGGTCAAGGGACCCTGAACCCCAAGTAGTTGTGTGAATTCACTACCAATAAGTCAAAAAGCAAAAGGCTATGAATCTGAACAAATTTAGGTACTGCCTTTCTCCAGCTGACCATCCCAAAAATGCACCAGAATACAGGAAATCACATCTAACCCCCCCCCCACACACACACACACACCCGTTTGTACCCACATTTGCACAAAGAGGGTAGGGGGAGAGGGTCCTTATGCATCTGTGTCCAGGGGGACAGTAGTTCATAATCAGTCGCTGTATTAATACATAACCTCACTGTATTAATTTATAATATGACATTATAGTGTGAAGTTGTCAATTATCACCAAGCACAGGTGACTGCGTTGTGGGAGGGGGCCCCCAAATCAAATTCTGCTTAGGGCCCCCAAAAGGCTTGGGCCGGCACTGCGTATGACACATACTCACACAGTAGACATATGTACGCTTCCATGCACAGGCACATACGCAGGCACGCACACACACACACACACACACACACACACACACACACACCCACACACATAACATAAACATAACACAAACAATCAAGAATTTCTCATAATTATGAACAGGCAAGATGGAGGTGGGGTTGTATAAAATGAATTTTACATGTGAAATCTATGAACTAATCATGTTTTGGTACTTGTTGTCTAGCAGATACCAGTGAGAATTGAGTGTGGATAATGCAATTTAGTGAGACAGTTAGAATCATATAGGCCTTTCAGCGTGATTTCTTTTTGTGGAAAAAATGTGCTGGACTGGGCGGCGGTCATATTTTGTACCGCTCTGCGGTACATCTAGTTTATGAAATTAACTATTGTTAATTACTACAGAGGTATTCGTAGCATTGCTCCTGGACCTTATAATTTTAAGCAGGACTGAAATATAGCTTTGCTGAAGAGGTATTCATTGTTTGACCTCCCAGATAGGGGACCTACAGTAGGTCAGGAGTGCGACTCATATCAAAGTCAAAGTCAAAGTCAAAGTCAGCTTTATTGTCAATTTCTTCACATGTTCCAGACATACAAAGAGATCGAAATTACGTTTCTCACTATCCCACGGTGGAGACAAGACATATTTTACCAATTTTAAGTCCACAGACAAACATAACATTCAAGTAAACAAAAAAGTAAGTAAATAAGTAAATAAGAGGGCACATATAATGAAAAAATAAGAGCAGCAAAATTTGGTTGAAATTGTGCATATCTAGGCAGAGAGCAGGATTTTTTTTGCATGACACCTCATGGGGACCGTCATTATCATTATTGTTTGCTCAAGCCCTAATGGGGCCCTGAGCAGAATTTGATTTGAGGGCCCTCCGCCACCTTGAGGCCGCCAGTAATATGTATTATTGTCAATACTTGATCATTCACACCAGTGGCAATCCTGACTGGTTTTGGTTTGACATTTGTTTTCTCAAATACATCACAAGCTATGCAAACTACACTCTGAAACCTCTTGGAGCCTGTCATTTCATGTGTATAATAACACAGTGGTGACATCCTCTACATCAGTGTTTTTCAACCACTGTGCCGGGGCACACTAGTGTGCCGTGAGAGATCATCAGGTGTGCCGCAGAAAATTACCCAAATGTCACTCACTGGTCCAGAAAAGCAACTGTTGCATCAAAGAATTTATTACCACATGCTCTCATTGATTGTGTGATTGCACTATTTGTGGTATGCAGGCATTTTACAATGGGGGCCCCATATCCAGTATTCACAGAATCATCACATATCCAGTTCATAAATACAATTAAATTAGATATAGTCACCTACAAATGAAACAGAGGGCGCTTGTTTTATTGAGCAGGTCTTGCATAGAAGCCATAATAAGGCCATATCTGTGGATTATTTGAAATTTTAGGCTATGGTATGTTTATTTTTTCTTCACACAGGATGGTAGTAATGCCGTGGGACATTTTAAGTGTCAAAAGTGTGCCGTGGCACAAAAAAGGTTGAAAAACACTGCTCTACATGACTGCTGAGGTTTCAGACAGAGACACAGACACCTAGCAATCTACCCTAGCGACAGCAAATTACATTTGCTTCCAGGGCTAGTCTAGCAACTCTCCGTTGGCTTGTGAGCTCGAAAAATTAAACTTCTATCAGGCCAATCAAATCATGTATAGAGTCGTTAGGCGGGCTTAACATAATGATTGATGGCAGAGTTGCAACGGTTTGGCTTGAATTCCCTGCTACTTGAAAACAAAGAAGATGGATGTTGCTGTTGGCGAACAGTGTGACACGAGTTAAGCTTTTTTTAAGTTGGCAAAAGTTTGAACTAGCCCACTAGCTCCGCTGGTGGGAAAACGCATGGGACTCATAGCGCTGTCCTATTGCGTGCAGAGGGAATTTGAAAGACAACCGATTATCCCGCCCCTCGGACTGAGCACTGCGAACAGTGAGTGCCCAGACCCTACATTTTAATGTGGGTCTGGCTCGTCAGGCTAACAGACACCGTATACTGGGTGAAAAATCTGGGAAAAATAACAGAAAACACATCAAAAGTTAAATATATTAAAATATAGATATATAAAGAATCAATAAAAGGATACATAGTTATTGAATGTAAAGTGTAAGATAGTGTTGTTTATGTATATAATTGCTAATATGCACTATAAGGGCCATCACAAGGTCAATCAATAAGTTAATAAAGAAACATACTCCATATCTCGACAGAACTTAGCCGAAGGAAATTAGTCTCTTCTCTCTTTCCACATCTTGGAGCTCTTGGTTGTTTTTTTCTCTTTCTCCTCCTTTTTGTCAGCTTTTCCATATTGACATGGACTATTATTAATAGCATCTTATTAACTTTGAATATAGTTTCTACACAGAATCCAGCAGATTTCCAATGACACCATTGACAGGTATGTTTCTTGTGCACTAAAAGAAGTAATAACAAGTGGTGAATTTGAACAAGGTCCACAATAGTCGTCAATATGGAAAATCAGACACAATAGTCCATGACAATATGGAAAAGCAGACACAATGGTCCATGTCAATATGGAAAAGCAGGCACAGTATTTAAAGTATTTAATTTACATCCAGCCTATCCATCACGCAAAGCTATGAGGAAGACATTAATTGTGATTAATCAAACTCAAATCTTTTTCTAATTTTTATGCTGCAGCATAGAGGCTACTGGTCCTTGCAGCTTCTCGTTCTGGTTGATTATCTGACAAATGTCACAAATACTTTTGGTTTTTGCAGAAATAATGTTGTCAAAGTCTAATTCAGTGGAAATGCATGGATTCCAGTTGCTGCTACTGGAAGCAACTGGAATCCATGCATTTCCCCGGAATTATTTTTGGTAACAATGGTAGCCAACCGTACCCCACTACCTGAAATAGGGGAGCAGTTGCACCACTTCCTGTTTGCCAGTGGGACAGCGTGAACCCCTTGGTTTAAATCAGTGTTTTTCAACCTTTTTTGTGCCACGGCACACTTTTGACACTTAAAATGTCCCACGGCACACTAACATCCTGTGTGAAGAAAAAATAAACATACCATAGCCTAAAATTTCAAATAATACACAGATGGCCTTATTATGGCTTCTATGCAAGACCTGCTCAATAAAACAAGCGCCCTCTGTCATTTGTAGGTGACTATATCTAATTTAATTGTTGTTTTGAACTGGATATGTGATGATTCTGTGAATTCTGGATATGGGGCCCCCGTTGTACAATGCCTGCATACCACAAATAGTGCAATCATACAATCAATGAGAGCATGTGGTTATAAATTCTTTGATGCAACAGTTGCTTTTCTGGACCAGTGAGTGCAAGGGCGTAGGTTTGGTCTGAGCTTTGGTGGGGACACTACCCACTAATTCCCCCGAAAAAAATAAAAGGAAAAGCCACTCAACTCTTTCACCAGCCACTATAGATATATAAAATGATTAAAATGTGCTACTGTCCAACTACCCATGATTAAAATGTGCTACTGTCCAACTTGATCTATACTGTGTAGCACATAATCTGATTTTAATATGTATACATATGTAGGCTATATTTAACATTTATTTTCTATTTGGTCTGTTATGAAATCATGCATTGACCCATTTAAGCACAGCTCAGTTTTAAGAAACTTAAATACATGCATGCTTAGCATTTTGTGAAAAGAATCATTAAGGCTACATTGACAACTCTTAACCATAAGCTGCCTGTATTCTAATAGGCCTATTTACAGATATCTAGGCGATGTAAGCACAGCTCAGTTTTAAGAAATGCTTAAAGCCGAAAGACCATGTTGAATTTTTCTAAAATTTATTTCAAAACCGGATTACTCTGGAACAGCTAACTATACACGGGAATGCTTTACACCTTTGTGTTCGGTAAGTTCTGCTGTTTATTCTGATAAATGGGTTGTCATGTGTTGCGTGAAGAGTGTGTAGGCCTATGATATTCCACCGAGACGAATGGATGTGGAGATGGGCACAGAGAATAATTATTAAATCTCTTGAAGTTAATTTTTCTCGCGAACTGTTTATCACAGCAAATAGTGGCTATAGCACCGTTTAAAAGCTGAGAAAAGGCTCTTTCATGTGACACATGTGTGATGAGTAGCCTACTCGAGGAGTTCAACAGAGAATAATGGATGAATTTGGACGCACTTCATATGCCTTGTAGTGAAGTGAAGCTGAAGCGCAGCGTCTCCTGCGGCTCACTGGTAGTTATTATAGGTAACTTCAAATCATTTACCCTTATAGGCTACTGCACATTACACGATCTGTACGAGATGATCCGCAAAAAAGTGAGAAAGTATTTAACTCTTTGTAGCGCATGTGAGCGCTTCCCCCCCCACTTCAACCTGAATATTGGTGGGGACATTTCAGTCGTAATCTGACATTGGTGTGGACACGTCCTTCGGTCCCCACGCAAATCTATGCCCCTGAGTGAGTGACATTTGGGTAATTTTCTGCGGCACACCTGATGATCTCTCACGGCACACTAGTGTGCCGCGGCACAGTGGTTGAAAAACACTGGCCTACATTAAAACAACCAGCGGATGGTGGGCAGGTGCAGTTTTGAAAATTGGTCAACAAACTTTGGTGCTGATGGATGGCTGATGGATGATAAGTTTTGCTATGCAGTTATGGTTGAAACTAGATGTACCGCAGAGCGGTACAAAATATGACCGCCGCCGAGTCCAGCACATTTTTTCCACAAAAATAAATCACGCTGAAAGGCCTATGATTCTAACTGTCTCACTAAATTGCATTATCCACACATACTCAATTCTCACTGATATCTGCTAGACAACAAGTACCAAAACATGATTAGTTCATAGATTTCACATGTAAAATTCATTTTATACAACCCCACCTCCATCTTGCCTGTTCATAATTCTGAGAAATTCTTGAATTGTGTGCATGTGTGCATGTTCATGTTTATGTTGTGTGTGTGTGTGTGTGTGTGTGTGCGTGTGCGTGTGCGTGTGCGTGCGCTTGTGTGTGTGCCTGCGTATGTGCCTGTGCAAGCGTACATATGTCTACTGTGTGAGTGTGTCATACGTATGATTACTGTGAATGTATGTGTGTGTGTGTGTGTGTATCTGTTTGTGCACATGTGTGTACATGAAATGGGTTAACATGACCCCTGGAGGCAAACATACGGAAAAAAATGGTCATCCTAGTCCCTACAGTTCTCAAGATATTCACAGAGAACTGTGTCTGCCCTACCCTCCTTTCGGGGGTCCAGTCCAGCGGGGGGGCTACAGATCAAAACGAAAAACGACGGTTCCATGCTATCCATGTGGGGTTACATGCCCACCAAATTTTGTGTACCCCGGTCTTTCAGTGTCCCGGGAATCATTGTTGGTGTACGTCACTAAATGTACACATAAATTATTTTATTGTAAGGCCCCCCATGAACGAAAGTACACAAAACTTGGCATGCATTCGGAGGGTGTCATAATGATCCTACACTTTTAATTTCGTGCAGTTTTGACCTTGTCAGCCAGAGATATTGTGATGAAAACACCTAATTTTTTGCTTTTTAATTTTTAACTAGGTGGCGCTATACATGAAATAAGTGGTAATGGGATGGGTTGACATGCCCCGTTAAGACCAACATACATAAAAAAGGTGGACCTCCTAGGCCCTACGGTTCTCGAGATATTCACAGAAAACTGTCTCCGGCCACCTACAGGCCGGTTGGTGTATAGTAACATAAATTAATTTATTGTGTGGCCCCCCATGAACGGAATTCCACAAAATTTGGCGTGCATACAGAGGGTATCATAATGATCATACACTTCCAATTTCGTGCAGTTTTGACTATGTTAGGTCACAGATACCTTCAATTACAACACCTCATTTTTACTTTTTTGTGTTTAACTAGGTGGCGCTATACATGAAATGAGTGGTTATGGAATGGGTTGACATGGCCCCTTGAGATCAACATACAAAAAAAAAATGGTCCTCCTAAACCCTACGGTTCTCGAGATATTCACAGAAAACTGTGTCTGCCCTACCCTCCTTTCAGGGGGTCCAGTCCAGCGGGGGGGCTACAGATCAAAATGAAAAACGATGGTTCCATGCTATCCATGTGGGGTTACATGCCCACCAAGTTTCGTGTACCCCGGCCTTTCAGTGTCCCGGGACTCATTGACGGAAATTTCGGCATGCGAAAAAAAAAAAAAAAAAAAAAAAAAAAAAAAATCTGACTAAACCTACATGACCGCCGCTTCGCTGCGCGGCGGTCATAATAATAGCCCATCAACGCATCTCTAGTGTGTGTGCCTCTCTCTCGCTCAGAGGGGAGGGAGAGGCTGAGGGTCGATCCAGCATGGATTCTAAACTCTGTGGTGGATAGGATCTACAATTAGGTGTTAATAATATTACCACGCTAGGTCGAAGTACTCCCAAGTGCTATTGCGCCACACATTGTAGTTCTCATGTTTATTCGCTTGGAAAATCGTCACGTTTCATGTTGTGTGCCCTAACATTTTTCATCAACTACTCGTGCAACTGTATTTAAGTAGGTAAAAACGTGGAGGTGTTTGAATACTGCTATGTGCCTCTCTCTACGGCCACGGCAGAGCCCGCTAGCATAGCAACATGCTAACACATTCGCGCCGCGCGACAGAGCGTTTGAGTGCACCTACCGACGCGGGAGAGGTACGACACAACTCGTGAAAGTTACGGTAAGAACATATATCACTACTGATTTTGGGTGGCGTGTTCCTTTAAGCCCGTGTTTGGATAAGCCTAGTGCGTGTGGCCGGTGCGCACATTTTATTTTATTTTTTGAGTCACATCCAGGGATAGTGGGGGTCGCCAGTCTCTGGCACGGTTATTTTGGGGGTCGTGGGTTGAAAAGTTTGGGAACCCCTGGCCTAGGCTACTGTCAATCCATTAAAACTTCATAGTGTCTACGCTCTCCGAACGTTCGCCTGCCCCCTTGATTTATACAGACAGTACCTTCAGGAAGTTTACCGTTCGGCGCCATCTTGAATTTAGTCACGATAAGTCGAGCGAAGAGTACGAATGAACAGGTATGATAAGGGATCAGATTCCAAAAATAATTCCGTGGAAATCAGTAGACGTTGCCCGACGTTCTATTCGACAACGGAAAAGATATCAAAGCACCAAGCAAGCAACAAGAGGGTTGAGTCTGAATGACATTGAGTTTTAGACACTGAGTTTTTGAAGTTTTTCAAAAAAAATGTTGAAATATTTTCATTTAACCAATAAAGGCTGAAAACATGTAGGCTACATGCAACCCAGCAGAGGACTATTATATTGGCAAAAAACACCATTCAGACATTGTATTCTGCACAGTCTCTACACGTGGAGCGGTAATGTGTCTACTGTAAATCATTCAAATCAAGTGTGAAAGTCATTAGGCTGGAAGCGCTAATGTGTCTATTAAGCTCATTAGCCTGCTTTCAATAGGCCTACTGTACAGCCTGAGAGGGAGAACATAGCCTACTGTAGAGTAAACAATCAGTTTACTTACTTAAATCCAGTTTTCTATCCCTATCTCCATAATATGCTTATAGAAAGACAAAGTAGGGAAAGTGCTTCAGAGAAAACGTGTTTATTGAAATAATTAACATTCTACTGTCTACATTTAAAGCACATTGAATCCCTGGGAAGATCTGTGTGTTGTGCGGAGTAATTCGTTTATATTCTTGATGCAGTCCTTCATGTCACTCCTCCCCATAGCAGGAAATTTCGTTGCAGTGTTGAGACCACAAAGTTTTTCACATTCTGCGGCTGTGCTCGTTGCCCTTCGATCCATTCCAGTTGGTGGTTTTGCTCCAGGCTTTATAAACTCCCTGCTCCTGCTTCCATTTTACATTGACTTGACTTTTTTTTTTTAATTGAATTTTTGCTACGTTCTCCTAATGTGCCTTTTGCCCGAAAAAAAGAATGTTATCAGCAGAATGCATTCACGCTTCAATCAAGAATCGAACTTTGGTCGCCTGCATTGTACTCGCCTGTTCTGCTACTGTTTGCGTGTTTTCATGAGTGTGTGTGCGTGTGCATGCCTTATGTACAGTCACTAAATGTACACATATATTAATATATTGTATGATCCCCTCATGAACGGAATTCCACGAAATGTCATATTGCAGTGGAGCGCTCGTCCACACTGGTGTTGCGGGACACGGAGTAGACGGAGCCGCTGGCCGTGCTGAAGTAGGCCTTGAGGGAGCTGCACCTGAGGCAGGGGCTCTTGCTGAGTAGTCGGAGCAGATGCCGCCTGAACTTCTCGCCCACAAACACGTAGAGCAGGGGGTTCAGGCAGCAGTGGGTGTAGGCCATCACCTCGGTGATCTGGAGACTCAGGAACAGGGCGTTGCTGGACTCACAGTCCTTGAAGTAGCCTATAACGTGCAGCCCCCAGAAGAAGTTTGTGACGTTGTAGGGCGTCCAGCAAAACAGGAAGGCCACCATCACCACCATGACGAGCCGCACCGCCTGGCGCTTGGCTGAGCGGCTGTGCAGGAGCGTCAGCAGGATTCGGCTGTAGCAGAAGATCAGCATGGTCAGTGGGATCACAAAGCCCAGGACGTTCATCTTGAAGATGGCCCCGGCGCGCAGGCCACTTTTGTCCTCGTAGTCTCGGCCGCAGACATTTTTGGCCGTCGCGTTGCTATTGGATAATTTCACTGCCAGCACTTCTGGGAACGATGAAAAGATGGCGGTGATCCAGACGACGATGCTGGCGAGGATCCCGTAAGAGCGCGTGCGGACCTGCAGGGCGTAGATGGCGTGTACGACCGCCAGGTACCGGTCCACACCCATGAGGGCGATGAAGTAGATGCCGCTGTAGTAGCCCACGTAATACACACTGAGCACCAGCTTGCACATGGCATCGCCGAACACCCACTTGTCTCGGGCCTGGTGCGCCAGGAAGGGCAGTGAGCTGACCAGCAGGAGGTCGGCCAGCGCCAGGTTGAGGAGGCACACGTCCGTCATGCTCCGCAGGCGCACCCCCATACTAATGACCCACACCACCAGGCCATTTCCCAGCAGCCCCAACACAAAGTATATGGAATAGAGCGCAGGAAGGAAGCTGGCCGAGTGACGGGTGTAATTGCATACCCCAGTGTCTTCGTCATCTATTGTGTAATCCTCGTATTCCACTGTGGTGGATATTTTTAGAGCAGACCTGAGGGGAACAGGAGTACAATAAGCACACTTGTCAACAACTAAAACAAACAAAACTTCTGAAAGGAGTTATGTGCAGTTTCTTTTAGTTTAAAATATTTAGTTCAATAACCTAGAGTAACAGAATGTAAAGAATCAACCATTTTAATGTAATGTCAAAAACACCTATATGCTCTGTGTGCTGTCCAGATATCCAGTGAAATTAGTATGCAAACCATCTAGCACCAGGCCAGCGTTCTTATTATACCACCTTGCACCATGTGATGTGCTGTGTTGAATACAATGCAAGTCAATGGATGAGGGCTGTGTGGCTTCGTTCAAGACAACTCGAATCCTACAGAATTCCACTATTCCACACTTCTTTAAAAGTAACACAATGTAGGAATTCCCCCTTTTCGTGAATTTTCCACGTGCTGAGTATTGATTTAGTAACGGGGTGACCATTCATCTAAAACTGACGAAAATGGCCATGCTCTTGCCCACAAAAACATCACATATAATGCAATAACAGTCAATCTGGGTATGCATCAGCAATTTCAGAGAAACCAGCCTCCATATTATCAATTAGTATAGCATTACAATGAGTTTGAATGAATTTGATATCTTAAAGTAAAAAAAAATGTGTTGCTTTAAGATCAAGACTTCTGTTTCTTCAGTATGACATTTCTACACAAACACATGGCCCTTGATGTGGCCAGGTGAAAGATGTACTTTGTATCCATGTATCTCTTCAAATGTTCAAATAGGAAATACCCAAATGACTGATACATTAATATTTTCATTGAGCAGGATTCATTATTTTAATTTAATTTATTTTCATGTAATGATTGAGGAAAGTATAAAAGTGTGTAATTGACTAATCCACATTTTCAAGGCTAGAACTGCAGAACAGACAGAGGCAAACATGCACTGCTGAAAGAAGAATGTGTTGACCTTTAAATATCTGTTGAGATATTTAAGAGATCACCTTATAAGACATGCGTTGATCAGATGTATAGATGCTTGAGGATAGTAAGTGGTCGATGCCACTGGTCTTACCTGTATGTGTGAGTGGAGAAAGCACTGACTGTGCTAGTCAGCAGACTTTGAAGCCCATCATGAGTGGCACTGCTTATGTTATTCATTATTACTCGAATACATAGACCTGCAGTAATGCAATACAACAATATAACCATTATAACCAAAAGATAGTCAACGTGATAAAGAGTTAAAAGTGCACTCTGGGGTCAACCTAAGGATCTGACTAAAGAAACTTGGTTACATTGCTAAAAAAAACACTTCCTTGTGAATATAACAAATGTAGAATATTTCAATGCTGAATAAATAAACAAATGTGCATGGAGTTGAATTATACTTACACTCTAGTCGTACTTGCTGTAGAGTTCTGGTGGGGTTTTGGTGGTTGATGTTGCTGTGAACAGGAAATATACTGGGCTAAGGATGTGGGAGAGGGTAGAGAGGGCTTGGCCTAATTAACTTAATGTTCCACACTCCTGTTTGAGGGTTTAATGAAAGATCTAATGCAATGAACTGTAAAGCATACAAATCTACATATCAAATCTAAAAAATGGTTAAGACGTTATCATTACATATCATAGCAAAGCCAGCAAGCAACTTGATGTCAACATGACATCACCACAATGAAATTGCTTATTTCTGCAAATCGCGTCTTTCCTGTTAACTTAACAAGAAAAACCGTGGAGCTGATCATGAACCAAAATCAACATCACACACTGCAACCAAGCTACAAAGCTTACAAATGATGGATCTCATTGTCCAGACTTCGATGGTCCGTGGTTTCCACATGGCAGGACATAAAACATTTTTTTTAAACTCATCATTTATCATAGATCAGTATGGTCAATGCAGTAGGTTCATAGACAGTGTTGGGGAGTAACGGAATACATGTACCGGCGTTACGTATTCAGAATAGGCTACAAATTATGAGTAACTGTATTCCGTTAGTTACAATTTAAATAGTTGGTATTTAGAATACAGTTACATTGTTGAAATCAATGGATTACATGACGATACTTCTGTTTCATAAGTTTATTCACTCTCTAAATAAATTAAGGCAACTCCATTTCCCAGAAGCTCCTGAAAGCAATCTATGTCTAAATTGTTTCCATGTTTAAATCCAAGCCCCGCCATCTTGCACTAGCCTCACATTGCACCCATCAAAACGCAGCCATCGCGCAATATGGTCGGAGACCCTGAAATGACTGTTTGCACAGCAAATTAGGAGTAAAGTAAGTGGAGGTAACTCCTGTTCCTCACTGATCGTGGTTCCTGATGTCTGTTCAAAGGATATTTTCCCAAGTATTAATAGCTCAGGCTACCTCGGCCAGTCGGTTACACAGTTTGCTAATCAATAACCAAAGCCTAGTTCACGTGTTGATTTAGACCTACAATAAAACCCATCACTAAAATAGGCACTGCATTCTAAGGGCTTAAATTGATCATAACAAAATGTACAGACTGTAAAGTTTGCTCTGCCCCAAAACGCCCCACACAAGGATGGCAGGACAGGTACCAGGGCACAGGCTTGTAGTAGTAGAATTTGACTTGTCCCAATGGGGATATTTGTGTTGCAACACACACACACAATCCAGTTACTGTAAGTACAATAAATACATTGTATAAAGAGTTTAAAATACAAATACAAACGAGTGATTGTATCTGTTGGGGGGGGGGGGATGCTGAAGCCACCCTAAGATGATCAAAAGCCCCCCTAAAAATATTGTAATAATATGCGTCTAAATTCACATCCATTATTCTCTGTTGAATTACTCACGGAGTACTTATCTCACATAAATAACATATCAAACGCAGAACCGGAGCTTTCCAATGATTTTACCGGCCAGGTGCTGTGATAAACGGTTGGCGCGAAAATTAAAGTTGGACGTACATGAAATTTCATCATATTTCCATTCTGGCCACAGCGCTTCGTCCATCTCCACCCATTAGCCTACTCGTGGTGGTATTTCTCATTAACGCAGAGAGAGAAAAGGCAGTGAGTAATTTCTCAATCTGTAGGCCTACATCCTCTTTTAGAATTTCATGGGATTCTGCAGCGATGGCTTGAGAGGATTATTGTGCAAGTTAAGTTCTGTAATCAGGTTTCACTTCACTTGTGCCATGTGTAAGAATTGAGGTAAAAATATCCAAAAAAAAAAATGAGCTACACGCATCAAAAGAATGAGAAGAAACTAAATGTAATCCCAGAGGAATTACAATAGTGGATGGAAAGCTGCTTGGTTAATGTTGGTGGGGAGATTCCTGAAAAAAAAAAAAACATTGAATCAATTAATGTTTGATTTCATACAAACCCTTGTACCAAAAAACCTTGTGTCAGGCATTCTTGAGATATATCACTCAAGGTGGGTTTGACCTTGACATTTGACTTCATCATTGAGTCCATACAAATGTTACACTAAATTTGAAGCATGTGTGTCAAGCCGTTCTGAAGTTGTGACACAAGCACGAAAGCAATGTTGAAATTCTAACTACAGATCAACAGGATTTCAATGGTATTTCCACTAAAACGAATATTGAAACAATGCTAAAATTACAACCAAACTAAAGATCAACGTGATTTCAATTGATATTAAACCTCAGTAATAGTAGCCTAGAAATCTAGATGCACCCTAGCGGCAGCAAATGCTAGTCTAGCAACTCTCCGTTGGCTTGTGAGCTCGAAAAATTAAACTTCTATCAGGCCAATCATATCGTGTATAGAGTCGTTAGGCAGGCTTAACATAATGATTGATGGCAGAGTTGCAACGGTTTGGCTTGAATTCCCTGCTACTTGAAAACAAACTAGATGTACCGCAGAGCGGTACAAAATATGACCGCCGCCCAGTCCAGCACATTTTTTCCGCAAAAATAAATCACGCTGAAAGGCCTATATGATTCTAACTGTCTCACTAAATTGCATTATCCACACTCAATTCTCACTGGTATCTGCTAGACAACAAGTACCAAAACATGATTAGTTCATAGATTTCACATGTAAAATTCATTTTATACAACCCCACCTCCATCTTGCCTGTACATAATTCTGAGAAATTCTTGAATTGTGTGCATGTGTGCATGTACATGTTTATGTTATGCGTGTGTGTGTGTGTGTGTGTGTGTGTGTGTGTGTGTGTGTGTGCGTGCTTGTGTGTATGCCTGCGTATGTGCCTGTGCATGCAAGCGTACATATGTCTACTGTGTGAGTATGTGTCATACGTATGATTACTGTGAATGTATGTGTGTGTGTGTATCTGTTTGTGCACATGTGTGCACATGAAATGGGTTAACATGACCCCTGGAGGCAAACATACGGAAAAAAATGGTCATCCTAGGCCCTACAGTTCTCAAGATATTCACAGAGAACTGTGTCTGCCCTACCCTCCTTTCGGGGGGTCCAGTCCAGCGGGGGGGCTACAGATCAAAACGAAAAATTACGGTTCCATGCTATCCATGTGGGGGTACATGCCCACCAAGTTTTGTGTACCCCGGTCTTTCAGTGTCCCGGGAATCCTTGTTGGTGTACATCACTAAATGTACACATAAATTATTTTATTGTAAGGCCCCCCATGAACGAAAGTACACAAAACTTGGCATGCATTCGGAGGGTGTCATAATGATCCTACACTTTTAATTTCGTGCAGTTTTGACCTTGTCAGCCAGAGATATTGTGATGAAAACACCTAATTTTTTGCTTTTTAATTTTTAACTAGGTGGCGCTATACATGAAATAAGTGGTAATGGGATGGGTTGACATGCCCCGTTAAGACCAACATACATAAAAAAGGTGGACCTCCTAGGCCCTACGGTTATCGAGATATTCACAGAAAACTGTCTCCGGCCACCTACAGGCCAGTTGGTGTATAGTAACATAAATTAATTTATTGTGTAGCCCCCCATGAACGGAATTCCACGAAACTTGGCGTGCATACAGAGGGTGTCATAATGATCCTACACTTCCAATTTTGTACAGTTTTGACTTTGTTAGGTCACAGATACCTTCAATTACAACACCTCATTTTTACTTTTTTGTGTTTAACTAGGTGGCGCTATACATGAAATGAGTGGTTATGGAATGGGTTGACATGGCCCCTTGAGATCAACATACAAAAAAAAATGGTCCTCCTAAACCCTATGGTTTTCGAGATATTCACAGAAAACTGTGTCTGCCCTTCGCTGCGCGGTGGTCATAATAAAATAATGTTGCTGTTGGCGAACAGTGTGACACTAGTTAAGCTTTTATTAAGTTTGAACTAGCCAACTAGCTCCGCTTGGAACGCATGGGACTCATAGCGCTGTCCTATTGCGTGCAGAGGGAATTTGAAAGACAACCGATTATCCCGCCCCTCGGACTGAGCACTGCGAACGGTGAGTGCCCAGACCATACATTTTAATGGGAAATTCATATCCTGCTTTATCTACAGCCAGGATAAATTTGGCTAGGCCTAGGTATGTCTTGTTTAGGCTACACAAGCTTGCATAAATAACCATTGACAACTTGTTATCAGTTAAGCAAGTGCATTTATTCACTCTTCATCTAGAAATTAATGTGTACTGTTTTTTCCTGCCATCCATAGCATCCATAGCAGTTGCAGTCAGCCTGATCCTCCAGTAGCAGAGTGAAACGGCACCTAACAGAAATAGAAGGGAGGGAAAAGAGACAGCTAAGCCTACAATCAAGTCATTTTACGCCACAACCTACCACTCATACAAACGTAGTTCAAAACGAAGGCTAAGTTTCAGCCAGTGATTGTTTGCCATTTCCCTCATCAGGCCAGCTATCGCTACGAAAGGCGGCTGGCTGGCAATTTGAGTGTGAAGTGCTTAGCTAACTTACCGCCTCCACTGCACACAACCGTGAACCTAGAAACATTCCCGAGGTCTAGCTAACGTAATATAACTTACCTAAAAAAAAATATATAACTTACCTACTGAATCCTCGGTTATCGCTTAATCAAGTTATGAACTTACTCGGCGTAATACCAATATTATCAAACTAGCTAGAGTTAAACTTAACGTCCTCTCTAGACGTAGCATCTACGAGTATGTTGCTAAGCTACAAGTTTGAAGCTAATGCCAGCTTGCTTGCTTACTTGATTAGCCGAGTCGTTTTAAACAGTCGACTTCACACACTCCATTCAAATAAAAAACACAAATTAATTGTAACTTACATTGGGTGTGGTAGGAAAACGTCCGTTTCGTCGTTGTTTGTTGGACGAACCAGACAACAAGAACGTAAACTTTCTTTAAGAGGATGCTTGACAGCACAGCAGTGCCTGTAGGAATCAATGACGCAAGGAGAACGCTACTGCGCATGCGCACAAGTTAATTACGGGATGTGTAGTTTTAGGGAGCGCCAGATTGTATGCATTAGAAGCTGAGACAGTTGGATTCACAAGTGACAACTGTGCTAGTGTTCTGATTAGCCCGGGAACTACTCTGGGAGCTTAACGAGCGCAGCTGGCTTTAGGCCATTATGACATCACAGCCATTCAAGTCTATGGGGGGGAAATGAGCTTTTTAACATTTGTAATCCCATATTTCTCAAAAAGTATAAACTTTTAAAAAAATCTGAAATAATAACTCTCTTGCCCCACTCCAGACCTTCAGAACGATTATTTCAACATGTCTGTACGTTAAGCGGTTAGAGTCGCATTCACTCTAGGTAAAAAGAAAAGGTTATAAGAAGAAGCCAGGAGATTTCAAGATAGTGGATTCCATCCACTATAATAAGGGTGATGATGTTATTAAAAAATGACAAGGTATAGTGCTGCAGAGATATCAACCTGAATTAGCATGCTAAATTACTAGCCACAGCCCGACAGGTGTATACTCTTTGGTTCAAGTACGGCCACAAGCAGTGCGAGTTAATCGTGTATTGCAGTTTGGCTGGCGGTTATGTTGCCCGCATTCCGAAACTGGTATTATGACACCTGTCGGGCTGTGGCTAGTAATTTAGCATGCTAATTCAGGTTGATATCTCTGCAGCAATGTGTATGCTCAGCATTGCCTTTAAGAGCACAGCTCCTTAAATTTGTAAGGCTCTTATTTGTCAGCAAGTTCCATGGCCATGTCACATCATTAACGTTTTATAGGAAAAGTTTATGCTACACATACAGTGTTGATGTGACAATGTCCAAAGCTGATTTATATCATTGTATGATGAACAAATTGTGCCTCTTTCTTACTTTTAAAACATTTAATGGTGCGTTATGGATGTGACGTTATGGATGTTACATAATGTTAATTTACAAGAGTGGCGACTTTATTTGACCTCAAAGCCAATAAATGTCTCTTCCAGTTTCAACACATTTCACCTTAGTGTTTACAATTGACATTTCAGAGATTATTAGGCTGATCAAAACCACAGGAAGGCCTAAGCGTTAGCAAAACAAAACATAATATTAAAATACCTCCAGTGATTGATAAAGCCTATTTTCAAGTGGCCTAATAATAAAAATCTGAGTTATATCTTCCCGTAATTGTCATACTGTTATTGTACAGTAACTGGATTATTGTGTTAGCTGGTGAGGATGGCTGACTTTGCAGCTGGAGTTAACCTAACAACCTCTTTCTGTTGCAGATGTGCAGTCTGCCTTTCACGTCTGTTTAACAGTTTATTTTGAAATGTGACGCTTTACTATTTACAAAGATTTACAACACGATGTGCCAGCATTTGAAGTGTCAGATCCTCTGTAGCTACAGTAATACCCACAGAGTAACATGAGTAACGCCAGCAACATTCTAGATGTACCACATAGCGGTACAAAACATGACCGCCGCTCAGTCCTGCACATTCTCTCCACAAAAATAAATCACGCTTGTCCATTTGTCTCCATCTCCTACTCTTGCAACTCATGTGCATGTAAATGAGTGTGTGCATATGTGAGTTTACTTTTGTGTATAAGAGTGTGTATGTGTGTGCATTCGTTTTTGTGGGTGTTCATGTGTGTGTGCTTGTGCATGTGTGTGTGTGTGTGTCTGTGTGTTTGCCTGTCTGTATGTGTACACTACAGTGGTGAGAATAAGTATTTGAACCCATGCTAAAGTTGACTAAAAAGAGGAATATAAAATAATCTTATTTCATGGATCCATGCTCATTGAGTTTAATGCAAATCAAACTGAAAAACACACCATGCCAATCTCTAGGTATGGTGAAGGGTATGTGATGATGTGGGGCTATTTTAATTCCAAAGGCCAAGGGAACTTTATCAGGATGCATAGTATCCTGTATCCATGAAATAAGTGGCCTTTAAAAATAAAAAATCTGCCTGCTTCTATGGGAATTTAACATAGGGGTCAAATACTTATTGCCCCTGTAATTTAAGGAAGAACATTTATTTATTTAGGATACATTCTTCTTCAATTTCTAACAGATGATTTTATATTCCTCTTTTTAGTCAACTTTAGCATGGCTAATAGCTTCAGTTCATTTAGGTCAACTTACTGTTTGAGGCTCGAGAAGAACCACCAGGACGGGAGCCTCCTCTGTGGTTCCTGGGTGAGGCAGAGGGGCTCCTTATGGACTGGCCTGTGACAAGAGTGAGAGACAGGGAACATGTTGGGGTCGTGTGTTAGACAGAAAGTGGTGAAAGTGGACAGAAAGTAGATGGTACTTTTTTCTTGAGTTCAATTCGGTTAACTTACTCCTTGGAGATGAAGGTGCTATCCTGCCACGACTCACTTCCATCATCTGTCAGCAATGATTGGAGGGGGAGGGGCTCCTCTGAGGATGGGCTGTGACAAAGTGAGAGACAGGGAACATGTTGAATTGAGTCATTCATCCACACATTTCTTGTTTTAGTAAACTTACTATATGGTGAATCTAGAGTGGGGGTATCACCCAAAGAGGCCTGCAGCCTCAGACTGGTTTCTTACACTGGGTGTCTCTGTAACAAATATAAATGATTATGCCAAAACATGTTGAACTCTCTCCCTGCTAACTGATTTGGATTTCTTTTGACATTCTTAACTAGTCCACTTGACTTACCATTAGTCATCTTTGGTGGCTTGCTGAGCAGTCCTATGCTTTTGGCTACATAGAGACAGAGAAAGTGTCGCAAACAATATTTGTTTGGCAAAGAACTATTTAAGACTTTTTACATTAAACAACCCTGGCGATGTGCAAAAACAAAGAAATGTAAGAAAGGTGCACAGACTCACTTTTTTGGGGTCTGGGTTCTTCATCTGATAGTTCTGGTTCTAATGAATTACAACAAAAGTTAATTGACATTCCAGGAATACAAATGTTTCAACATTTGGAATGTGATGGATTACATACAGCTTACATACAGGTTAATGTTATTTAATGCAGCATCCCAGATAGCAAAATCAGATTGGCAGATAGCGGATCGCTGGTGGTATACCGCCGGCAGGCTTGGGTAGTAACTGATTACAAGTAATCTGGAATACGTAATCAGATTACAAAAACAAGTAACTATAATCAGACCAGATTACATAAGAAAAATGTGTAATCAGATTATAGTTACATTGTCGAAGATTACTTGATTAAATTTTGTTTATGTGTTTCAATCCATTTTTTACAGTCTATGGTTTCAATACATACAGGGATGGGCAACGATACATCAGGACGTGGCTTATTTTGAAATAAAATACCAATTACCCTCTTTTTAAATGTATCAAAATAAACTACTGTATTTTTGTATTTTGTAAAACTCTAAATCAGCTTTTTTATCCCAAACATTTAGGCTATTAAAACTCGAATAAGACTACATATGGAATATCACACACCAGGAATTCCAAAACGGTTCAAAAGTTCTAAACAGGCAAACGTATGAGCAGGGATGGATTGCTGAACAGGCCTAATGGACCCAGGCCCAGTGGCCCAAACCTCTGTGTGAAGTCACTACTATGTTCTTCAGCCCTGATATCGGAATAGAGCCCCTCAGTCATACATAGTCATAGGTTATGTTATGTGATATGTCTTAATAGGGCCCCTCAATCATATAACAGGTTATATTTTTCACCCTGATATCTAAACGGGGCCCCTCATTTAAATAACACGGGTCACACTATATGTGATAATCATGCTTTGTAATTGCCATCTTTTTTCACAGCAAGATGCCTTAAATGTGTTGATGGTTATATTATAAATCTCAATCTGTCATTTATTTGCACAAAACTTGCCAGAAGTCAAATTTAAGGGGTTATTGCCTTTTAGCACACCCAACTGCGACCCAGCTAGAGATTAAAATGGATGCCTATTTTTTTCCACTTCATGTGAGTGGTTCTGTGCAGAAATACAAGAGTGATAATCATAATTTGTGTTTAAAAGGGGAAGTACTGTATAAGGCTACATGTGAACTAGGGTGACCACCAACCAGACTCCGAAAAGGAGGACAAGTTATCTATAAAGTGAGGACAAATTGGCCAAAATGAGGACACTCCAAAATGTCTGCTCATAGGCCTATTCCAGTTGAGTACCTGTAGCTAGCTGGTACATATCTGTGTAGTGTGTATGCTGTGTGAACTTCCTTTGAGTTGTGCTAGTAAGAGAGCCAGGAGATGGGGCTTTTAGCTCGATTGTTAGCACGCTTGACACCCAAATCCAAGGTGCTGCTGTTTGTGGGTTCGAGTCCAGGCGGGTGCAGGGCTGAGCCGTGCAAATCAGCACAAGGCTTGGTGCCATGACCCAGATCAGGAGTACCCTGGAAATCCAGAGTTCTCGCGAGAGCACAATGGAATTGTCTCTGCGAGACACTCTGGCAAAGAGCAATGATGCACGTTACTTTTACCCCAACATTCCGGGGAACCAGCTAAACTGATGAAGACAGTGCTGCAACGTTGGAGGACGGTACACATTGGTCGTAGTGTTATCCGATTGCGTCGAAGTCCGAAATCATTCAGAGTAAACATGGTCTAATGTTATCCAATTGCATGCAGTGAGATTTTTAAATGCATGCTTGTTGCCGCCCCTCGAGTTGGGCCATTACATTGTTCTTTGCCAGACCCTTTAATCTTTCTAGATTATCAGGGTCTGGATTTCCCAGGCTAGATCAGGAGTGAGGTTTAGACATGAACGCACAATTTGTGTTGAAAAGGGGAAGTGGGTGCTATGTGTACCATAAAGTAGCAGAAATAGCATTACCACAACACAAATCTTTGGGCCGTTCGCTCAACCCAGCACAACCTTGCAGCAAGTGCTGCTTGCTATCTGTAAGCCCCCCTTATCTGCGACCGCAAGGGTTAGGTTTAGGTATAGGATTACAATTAGGGTTAGGTATGGCAGCGCTGCCTGGGGGCCCAAAAGTCCATCAAGCTGTAAAAGTCCATCAAGCTGTGCGAATGGTCACCCTAGACCATGGGTCGGGAACCTGGGGCTCGCAAGCCACCAGTGGCTCTTTTACTGCATGGCTGGGGCTCTCAGGCGAAATGGGTTGGTGGCAAATATGTAGATCTATCTGAGTAATTTAATATAACTTTCAACCTCACTTGACTCCATAACCATAGCTTGCACAATATTGTTACATTTGCGGTTCGTTGCCATGTCAATATCAAACAAAATCACCGATATGCCTCCATTTCAGTCAACGAGAACAGTTTAATTGCTATTGTTGATGTGTGCGCTTGCTGTAGGCTAGATAAGAAAAAAGTCAAAAAGAAAACGTCTGTGAGCATAGCTTGCGAGCGAGCACAAGTGGGCTGAAATGGGAAAGTTTCCATCCGAAGACTGATTCTGAAAACTCGAAATGAACTGCCCGTTATATATCGCACACTGCAACGAGTTAGTATTGCTATGCTAACCCTGCTCGGTTCCACTTGCATGAGAAATCTTCCTCACATATGAAAAATATAAAGACAAACCTGCGCTCACGTTTAAGGGCAATTCCGCGCAAAACTGTACTTAGTTGGCATTATTTGCATTTGCATTTCAATCCCTAATTGACCATGTCTAGTCTTGTCATACGGCATAAACATAGAGCAGTTAACAATCTTGCCACAACACCCGACCTTAACTGACCACCATCTAATTACTTTTACAATGACATTACAACATGCAGTACCTAATTTAGCTGAATACTACAGCCGCGCCTTATCTGACCAAAAATTTGGCTTACGCTTGCCCCATTCCGAACTCATGTGGTAGGCCTATCAGAAGGCCCATTCCTTAATCCAGCCGAGGTCGACTTGTTAACTGATAATGTGATGAACTCATTACGCTCAACCCTTGATTCAGTAGCACCCCTCAAAAAGAGAATGAGAAAACAAGTAAGGCGTGCTCCATGGTATACCACACAGACAAAAACACTCAAACAAACAGCGCGTAAACTTGAACAAAAATGGCGTACCACTAAATTGGAAGTTTTTCGCCAAGCATGGAAAGATAGCCTTATCACATACAAAAAAGCACTCAACGAAGCCAAGTCAACCTACTATTCCTCGCTGATCGAAGAAAACAAAAACAATACAAAATTTCTCTTTACCACAATCTCCCGCCTGACGAAGAGCCACACCGAAGTAACCGAATCTATCCCTATTTGCCTAAACAGTAATGACATCATGAACTTTTTCAATGACAAAATTGAAACAATTAGAGATAAGATTAATATCCAATCAGTCTCACCAAATATTCATACTCTATTGCTGAACGGTAGCGAAAACATAATTGAATCACAGATGAGACGAACAACGTTGAATTAATTTACACCTATTGACATATTAGACCTCACTTCCACAATCTCTTCATCAAAATCTACAACTAGTCTACTAGATCCTATTCCTACCTATCTTCTGAATACTGCTCTCCCTTTCTTGGATAATGCTTTGCTCTAGATTATAAATAACTCACTGCTATCAGGGCTAAAGGTGTTCGAGTCGTGACTCACTCGGATCTTTCACCCGTGTCTTTAAATTAACCCATGAGTCGCGAGTCTCTAGTATCATTAACTCGGATCAGTTGAGTCCTACTACAATTCAATCTAAAACGATAAACAGGGCCACACAAACCTCTTGCAACATTAGCTAGCCTCCTAGCCCTAGCCATCGTCTGCCAAAAATGTAACAATTTCGTAGGCAACCACAACTCCACAAATCAACTGCAACTGAGTGAGCAGGCAGTCCGAGATAACTGGTTAACTTCCCGCAGAGCCGGAAACATTGCAGACTCACAGACCATGGGACTCAGATTGGAGCGGCTGAGTAGCAATCCGGGTTAGTCGGATCAGCGGGCCGGTTAGGCTACGTTGAGTACGAGTCAGTCGAATCAGCCGGCTACGTTGTCATGAGTGGATCTGCGAGAGTGAGTAGCTCCTCCTCGAGGTGAAAAGCAATTCCACAACAAAAGCCATTTCTTTCACTTCTGAAATAACATTCAATGTTCTGCATGTAGCCTAGACATAATTCGATTTGGTGTATAGATGTAGTATATTAAAATGCAATTAGGTCGTGCACTGCACGCTCATGGAGCTGCTTGAGTAGCCTATCTACCCGGGTCAGTCGAATCAGCTGGGCGGGCCGGTTAGGTTGTTATGAGTGCGAGTCAGCCGAATCAGCCGGCTACGTTGTCATGAGTGATCTTTAGAGTAACTCCTCGTCAAGGTGAAAAACAAATCCACAACAAAAGCCATGCTTTCACTTCTGAAATAACATATGTTCTGCATGCATAGCCTACTTTAAAATGCAATTAGGTCGCGAAGACAGTCCGAAACATTGCAAGCTCTGTATGGAGAGTAGGCTAGCCAGTCGGATCAGCCAAGCGGGCCGGTTACGTTGTTGTTATGAGTGCAAGTCAGCCGAATCAGCCGGCTACGTTGTCATGAGTGGATCTTTAGAGGAGCGAGTAACTCCTCGTCAAGGTTAAAAGAAAATCCACAACAAAAGCCATGCTTTCACTTATGAAATAACATATATTCTGCACGCATAGCCTACTTTAAAATGCAATTAGGTCGCGAAGATAGTCCGAAACATTGCAAGCTAGGAGAGTAGCCAGTCGGATAAGCCAAGCAGGCCGGTTACGTTGTTGTTATGAGTGCGAGTCAGCCGAATCAGCCGGCTACGTTGTCATGAGTGGATCTTTAGAGGAGCGAGTAACTCCTCGTCAAGGTTAAAAGAAAATCCACAACAAAAGCCATGCTTTCACTTCTGAAATAACATATATTCTGCACGCATAGCCTACTTTAAAATGCAATTAGGTCGCGAAGACAGTCCGAAACATTGCAAGCTCTGTATGGAGTTGCTTGAGTAGGCTAGCCTACCTGGGTGATTTGGATCAGCCGAGCGGACCGGTTACATTATGTTGTTATGAGTGCGAGTCAGTCGAATCAGCCGGCTACATTGTCATGAGTGGATCTGTAGACGAGCAAGTAGCCTAGTTTCTACTCGTGTCAAGGTGATAATAATATAGGCCTAATGAGAATAGTAGGCTAGTAGTAGGCTAGTAGTAATAATAATAATAATAATAACAATAATAATAATTTATTCACTGCAGGGCATTTCTACGTTCCTGTTTCTATGTCTACATTGAAAGTCAATTGCTTAGGCTAGGTTAAGACAATAAATAAACAGTCTGGCTCAAACTGCTTTCTTTCCCGTGAGTGGGTGGAGGTTTTGATGCTATATTAGGCTATTTTATATTATATTATATGATATTATATTAGGCTACCTAACATGATATATATATATATATATATATATATATATATATATATAGCTATGATTAATAGGCTAATAATATTAGTTGCCTAGTATTAGCTGCATATAATACCTATTAGAATAGATTCCTAGTAGCCTACTATTAGTATATAGTAGTGGTAATAAACATTGTAGCAGAGTAGCATTAGACCTAGGCAAATTTTCTATTGTTAACAAAACAACAACAAATAATTAATTATTATAATATAGGCTACCCTCTCTGTCAATAAGATCAAAGTTTCTGAACATGAGCACCAAAAAGATGAACAATGTGTGGATGCACTTTGACCAGGAGAGCAAAACTCTTACGCTAAATGCAAGTACTGCAAAAACCTGGTTTCAAATCATGGAGGATCCACATCCAACATGAGAAGGCACTTAACGAAATGAAGCACCCCACTGCACTGCTTGAACGTAGGACTGAATTTCTTTGCGATTTAGCAATACTGACTCAAGTGACTCAAGTGACTCGTTCAACCCGGATCAGTTTAGTGAGTGACTCAGAATAACCCGGATCCTTAAAAGGAATCGAGTTTGACAGGCCTAATCAGGGCATGTACAGGGTGTCCGCGGGGTTGTAAAAAGTATTAAAAGGTAGTAAATGAAATTAGCCAAATTTAAGGCCATTTAAAAGTATTAAAAAGTAATAAACGTCATCTGATGAGGTATTACATTTTCGAACCACTAACTATGATGTTTTCCATTTGTGTTAAGTGCAGGCCTATCTCCTAAAATTCGCGTGAATTTATTTATATTATATTATTTATATGTGCGAGTAGGACCTGAGCGATATGTGCGTTTGCGGTAAAAACTTTTAGCGCCCCCTCAAACTCTATGCTCAAACTGGATATACAGCTGGCTTACTGCCTAAACTTGTTGCCAAAAGTTCGCTACCATTGACGATGTCATGGGAAATTTTATTTTTTCAGACATTTGGTTAGAGGACTCGAGATTCAAAGACTGGCTTAGGCTAGTTGGCAACAGCCAAGAGGCTTATTACCACATCTGTAAAAAGACAAAAAATGCCCCTGGATGGGAGTGAATGCCGTCAGGTCACATATGGAGTCTACCAGAGCCGTTTTTCTACCGCTCTGGAGTCTACTATAGCCAGCAAACAAGAATGGGCGGACGTAATCAGAGGTGGAAGAGTCGACTGCCTGGCTCATCGGCCACGTAGGGCTACTGTCTCCACATAAATATGCGTCATTGAAGCTATTAGTAAGTCTACGCTACCAGCTGTCATTGTCCTCCAAAAAAGTAATCATTTGCGCCATCGCGTTTTCAATGACACATGCTGTAAGAGCAGCAGACATAGCCTAAACTAGGCCTAGCCTACATACAGTATCACAATAACCCATTTTCAAATTAAAAGTCCCCATAAAGGCAGAAGGCTTTTCATTCAAACAAATATATAATTAAATGAAAGGGGAAAAAACAAGAATATAACATGTAAACATATGCACATGTTATAAGGGGTTATTTGCAATGAGCTACCCCTGCCTTGACTACAGAATAGAGGTTAAATATAGGCCTGACAGTGTTGCTTTGTTTAGGCTATAAGATAAGGTTTAGGCTATAAGATTTAACATTTTCTACCCTCAGTAAATGTCATGTTAAGGTTAGTTTAACAGGTGTTACCTTTACATTATTCAAAGCTTGCTCAGAAGCTATAGGGTTACTCCCTTGATGTAGTATGTGATGAGATCAAAGTTCTAATAGACTTGCTTAAAATTAGTTGAATATAAGAACCTGTGTAGGTTTGTATAGGCTGTATAGTAATATGCTATCAATATATTATAATATAATATATTTTAAGTCAATTTGTCAATTAGTTTTCACAAAATTCCCCAGAAGTCACCATTTAAGGGGTTATTTTTCAAAATTTTCGTCACAGGGAGCATGCAGGCCCAAAAGTATTTTATCACATGGGGCCCTCTTTCTCCAGCAGCACCCAATTAATAATTAGTATTTTTGTAAAATGTGACAGCCTATTTTTTGAATGTGATACCTTGACTGGCAAATTATATGAGACAGCAAGGGTGTGTGTGTGTGTGTACTGCGTATGGTCGTAGGCCTTTTTAGAAGAAAGTCCAGTAAACCTTTTCTGATTTTCATTTGTCATTTTGTCTTGATTGAGAGAGAATGATATAATAGTGAAAGAAAGAGTGTAGTGCTGGAGAAGTGGTGTGTGCTCTTCCTACACATAACAATGAAATAACTTTTTATCTTGGGTTAGGATTAAATAACAAATAATTGTGTATAGGCCAGTGTTTTTATTGAAGCAAAAAAGGAACAAAGTATCCAGTAACAGTAAGATACTGTAAGTAAGATACAGTAAGATACTTGATTTGAATTGTAAGCATTGCTACACTTTCTTACTCAGAAAGTTAAGTAACAAAAATGACAGTAATCTGTTACTTTATAATTAGTCACCCCCAACATTGAATTTCGAAAGGTTGCCGCTAGTTGCAGCTCGAAGTCGTGTTGGTATTAAACAATATTGTGAAGGTATTAAAAAAGGTATTAAAAGGTATTAAATTCAACTTAAGAATTTCTGTATATACCCTGATGTACCACAGTCGTTTAAGTTATCTGTCATTAAGCCATCCCTCAAAAAACCTACCCTTGACCCTAACAACCTGGCCAACTATAGGCCTATATCTAATCTCCCTTTTTTGTCAAAAATACTAGAAAAAATATAGCTGCAAGCAGCAATGAGGGGGCCAAGCAGAATAGGCCGAAGTAGCCACGGCGACAAGATAGAACTCAGCAGACACCCGGGATCAACAGGGCTGAGTATTGCCACCGCCTCCGCCAGCCAGCCCCCCCCCCCACCTAATCACCCCAGCCCGTCCCACCCCGTCCTGCCCTGCCCTGCCTTTGCACGCACGCATTAGAATTAACTGGATGGAACATGTTGTCATCAGTTTCACATCAAAAAATAAAAGATTGATAAAACACATCAGCAACTACACATCAAAATGCAATATTGCTAATGGCAGCACCCCCTACAGGTCAAATGTCACCAAATGTTTTGAGCGTCCTCCTAATGGGGTCATGAATATATATAGTAACTTTGGTTATGATACATGGCAGGGTTGCTGAGATATGAGCTCACTTCCTGTTTGGCGGCTTCGCCACCAATTTCGGTTGGCTGTTATGGGCGAATGCTTTTGTCAATTGTTATAGAGAGCAATATATTGATAGGTTATGGTCTGAAGATGGTTTGTGCCAATTTTGGTGAGGATCCGCTGAAATTTGTAACCTGCGAAAACTTGTACGTGTTTTTGATTAAATCCAATATGGCGGCCGAATCAATTACGATGACATCACAAGTTAACTTGGGTCGGCCTAAGGACCTCCAACAGTATTACCAGACACCACTAGTGTGTTTTAATTCTAAGCACAACTGCAGCTACAGGCCAAAAGGCATGTTTCTTAATTACAACGCCCCCTAGAGGTCAAAGGTCACCAGATTTCTTGAGCGTCCCCCTGATTGGGTTCTGAGTCCATATACTAAGTTTGGTTATGATAGATTAATGGGTTGCTGAGATATGAGCTCACTTCCTGTTTGGTGGCTTCGCCGCAAAATTCGATTGGCTGTTATGCGCGAATGGTTATAGTTCCGAAGACAAAAAGCAATGCATTAATGAGGCATGGTCTGTAGATGATATCTGTGAAGTTTGGTATCAATTGGACAAAATGTGTGACCTGTGAAGACATTTAAGTTTTTCTGATGAAATCCAATATGGCGGAAAATCCATCATAGCGGATATTGACGTCATAGGGTGTGTTAAACTCGGCTTGGTCCAAGGATTCCAACGATACATCATTTTTGACAATCGGCCATACGGGTCAAAAGTTACGTGCGTGAACGCACATCCAACTTTGGCCTGTTGGTGGCGCTAGAGCGCTTGAGGTGCCGGCATGAAACTTGGTGAAATGAATTACTGGACTGTCCCCAATTAGTGTGCAAAATTTTATAACTTTTTACCAGACGGTTCTATGGGCTGCCATTGACTTCCATTGCAAAATAATGCGCATCATCAACTACTGGCCAAAATGCATTTTTGTCAATTACGGTGCCCCCTAGAGGTCAAATGTCACCAAATTTCTTGAGCGTCCTCCCGATGGGGTCTGAGGTACATGTACTAAATTTGGTTTTGATACATGAAAGCGTTGCTGAGATATAAAATCACTTCCTGTTTGGCGGCTTCGCCGCAAATTTCGATTGGCTGGTACAGGTCAATGCTTCTGTCAATTGTTCCAGAAAGCATTGCACTCATCAGGCATGGTCTGAAGATGGTCTCTGCCAATTTTGGTGAAGAACAGATGAAATTTGTGACCTGCGAAAATTTGTACGTGTTTTTGATTAAATCCAATATGGCGGCCGAATCAATTACGATGACATCACAAGTTGGCTTGGGTCGGCCTAAGGACCTCCAACAGTATTACCAGACACCACTAGTGCGTTTTAATTCTAAGCACAACTGCAGCTACAGGCCAAAAAGCATGTTTCTTAATTACAGCGCCCCCTAGAGGTCAAAGGTCACCAGATTTCTTGAGCGTCCCCCTGATTGGGTCCTGAGTCCATGTACTAAGTTTGGTTATGATAGATTTATGGGTTGCTGAGATATGAGCTCACTTCCTGTTTGGCGGCTTCGCCGCAATTTTCGGTTGGCTGTTACGCGCGAACGGTTTTAGTTCCGAAGACAAAAAGCAATGCATTAATGAGGCATGGACTGAAGATCATGTGTGTCAAGTTTGGTGACAATCGGACAAAATTTGTGACCTGTGAAAGATTAGTTTCACTTTCACTAAAATCCAATATGGCGGAAAATCCATCATGGCGGAAAATGACGTCATAGGGTGCGTTGAACTCGGCTTGGTCCAAGGATTCCAAGGATAGGTCATTTTTCAAAATCGAGCCAACGGGTCAGAAGTTACGTGCGTGAAAGCATGTCCAACTTTGGCCTGTTGGTGGCGCTAGAGTGCTCGGGGTGCGGACTTGAAACTTGGTGAAATTAATCATGGAGTACTGCCTAATTACTGTGCCAAATTTCACAACTTTTCACCAGACGGTTCTATGGGCTGCCATAGACTTCAATGGCAGAGGATTTATAATAATAAGAAAACTAAGAAACACAATGGGTGCCTTCGCAGCTTCGCTGCTTGGCCCCCAAATAGTGTCGAAACAAATTGGTACCTTCTTGCATATGAATAAAATCCAAGAATTATATCAGTCTGGTTTCAGAGCTCACCACATTACTGAATCAGCCTTAGTTAAAGTTTTTAATGACCTCCTCATCGCTGCCGGTAATGGACATATATCAATATTGGTCCTCCTGGACCTCAGTGCTGCCTTTGACACCATAGACCATAACATACTACTCCACAGGCTTGAACATTCGATAGGCATTAAAGACTCAGCACTTGCTTGGTTTAGATCATACCTTTCTAACCACAGACAATTTGTACAGGTTCACAATAAACCGTCTACCCAGACTATGGTAAAATATGGGGTGCCTCAAGGCTCAGTACTAGGGCCCCTGTTATTTTCTCTCTATATGCTTCCTCTAGGCTCAGAAATTAGGAAACATGGCATTAAATTTCATTCTTATGCAGACGATACACAACTATACCTTTCCATAAAACCTGACGAATTGACTCCGTTAGCCAAACTTGACACATGTATACGAGACATAAAGACATGGATAACAAATAATTTCCTGCTTTTGAACTCCGATAAAACAGAAGTCATGGTTTTAGGTCCTAAAAAGATGAGGGATATCCTATCCTCATCACAGGCTACATTTACTGATCTTCAACTATCCTCATCCACATGTGTTAAAAAGGTGTGTTACATGTGTTACAATTGACCAAGACCTATCACTAAGTAATCACATAAAACAGATTACCAAAGCTTCATTTTATCATTTAAGGGACATTTCAAAGATAAGGAAGTCTTTATCCTTACCAGACGCTGAGAAATGAATCCATGCTTTTGTCACCTCAAGGATTGATTATTGCAATGCTCTATACGCTGGCTGCAATAACGCCTGTCTAAAGAGCTTACAGCTTATACAAAATGCAGCTGCTCGCACACTTACTAGAACTAAAAAATATGAACATATTTCCCCTATCCTGGCATCTCTACACTGGCTGCCTGTTAGAAGTCGCATTGACTTCAAAATATTATTTCTAACATACAAAGCCATTAATGGCCAGGCACCAGAATATATTAAAGATCTCCTAGTCCCATATAACCCACCCAGACCGCTACGATCACAGAATACTGGCCTTCCATAGTTAGGTATGGTGCGTGGAAATTCACCCACCTCAGGGTTTTTGGAATGGACCACCTTGCTGAGTCCTCGTGTGACTGGCACCCCAGTCGCGCGTGCGATGGTGGTCACTGACCATACCTGCGCTGGTGTCGACTACCCCTCACCATGCCTTAGTTATGCTGCTATAGCATAGTGCTGTCATGGACTTTTCATGTGTCACGCCGTACAACCCCCCCCCTCTCCTCTCCCCCCTTCTCTCTCTCTCTCTCTCAACTCTCCCTCTCTTGCCTATTCTCACCATGGTATACTGTAACAATATATAGTACTACTGATTACTTATTGAAATTAACCATTTTGATTTTCATCTCTCTTTCTTTCCCCTTACTGTACCTCACTTGTGAGGTATATCATCACCAGTCATCAACCATCCGTGTGTTGGCCCTCCTCTCACCCATCTCACCTGAAGTCCCATCCTCGACTGCCCTATTACTGCCCCCTATCTGGACTCCTGGCCCGTACAGCCTAGCGACCCACCACCTGCCTATGACAACTCTGCCCGGATTACTGGCCCGTCTGCCAACCCACCACATGCCCCTTGACAACTCCCTTCCCCTGGACAATTCCAACGCTGGACTATTTGAACTTTCTGTCACTAAATCAGGAATAATGAATTACCATACCAGATACGTAATCATCCCACCTCTTGTAACTTTCAGCTCAAGTGCTTTTAACACCATGTCTTATTCTCTACACCCGACTATCATATGCATTTGTCATGTATACAGACCTTACTGTCATGTACTGACCCTAGGCAGATGGGTCAGGCCCTTGAGTCGTGGATCTGCTCGAGGTTTCTTCCTATATATATCTCCAATTCTAGGGAGTTTTTCCTCGCCCCTGTTACCCATGGGCCTCTCTCTTGCTTTTCTTTTCTTCCTTTCTTTCCTTTTTTCTCTGATTGCCTACATTCTGTAAAGCGCCATGATACATGTGTTATGTTTTGGCGCTCTATAAGCACAATAAATTGAATTGAAATTTAATCATTATGGATATGACAGTTTGGCGTGGAATTGCCCTTAAATGATGACAGCCTCAATTCTTGCATGAAACTTCACCTCACTGAATATGAGCCAGTCAGACTACAAGGCCATCACCAAATCTAATCTCTAGTAGGCCTAATGTTCAATTTCGCCAATGACATGTCAATGAAAATTGAGTGTTGTGTTGTTAACTATGATGTTACTTTGCATACCAAAGGACACTGGGAAAATAGGGGGTGGTGTTTAGCCTACATGGGAAGCCTATACTATAAAGGCCTATACTTCTGTCATTCCACTTTACATTTCAAGTTACTTGCACATTATTTTTAAAACTAGTAGAAAATGTATTTTTCTTATTACTACGTACATTGTGCATTTTATAAGTGACAAGTGTAATAGATCATCAGCGTAGGGCAACAAAGTACCGTGAGAGGTGGTATGTAGTGCCCCCTGTTGGGTTGTGATGGTCAGTGCAGTGCCTCAGGATATGAATGTTGGGTACAAAATATGAATGAAAACTGCCCAAACAAGTAAGCAGACTTCTGTAACGTGGCTTTGTATGCTGTGTATTAGTTAGTATAACATTATGTGCATTTTATTTAACCTGAATTGAGTGATCACTCTCACATTCCGTTAGTTTGTAAAATGTCATCCAGAGGTCAATAGCTATAGCTTTGTACAATGTCAAGTCAAGACATAAGGGCAATTATAAAGAATGAAAAATAAATCATCAAAAGTAAACTTCTTTTCAATTTACCCACAGCATTAAAAACATGATCACCCTCCAATTTGCCCACCTCAGGCATACATTATTGTGACCGCTGTGCAGCGAAGCGGCGGTCATATAGGTTTAGTCAGATTTTTTTTTTTTTTTCGCATGCGCAATTTTCCGTCAAGGATTCCCGGGACACTGAGAGACCAGGGTGCACGAAACTTGGTGGGCATGTAGCCCCACAAGGATAGCATGGAACCATTGTTTTGATCTGTAGCCCCCCCCCCCCCCGCTGGACTGGACCCCCTGAAAGGAGGGAAGGGCGGACACAGTTTTCTGTGAATATCTCGAGAACCGTAGGGTTTAGGAGGACCACCTTTTTTTTTTATTTTGATCTTAAGAAGCCATGTCAACCCATTCCATAACCACTCATTTCATGTATAGCGCCACCTAGTTGAAAATGAAAAAGTTAAAATGAGGTGTGACCAATTTTTTGCATATGTTTGCCTCCAGGGGCCATGTTAACCCACTCCATATGCACACATGTGCATAAACAGATGGATAAAATCACACACGCACACACATACATTCACAGTAATCATACGTATGACACATACACACACAGTAGACATATGTACGCATGCATGCACATGCACACACACAGGTACATACACAGGCACACACACAAGCACATGCACGCACACACACACACCCACCCACCCACATACACATAAACATAAACATGTATACTCCCACATGCACACAACTCAAGAATTTCTCAGAATTATGAACAGGCAAGATGGGGGTGGGGTTGTATAAAATGTATTTTACATGTGAAATCTATGAACTAATCATGTTTTGGTACTTGTCTAGCATATACCAGTGAGAATTGAGTGTGCATAATGCAATTCAGTGAGACAGTTAGAATCATATATGCCTTTCACCTTTTGTTTTAGCCAGCAGCCAGACCAGCAGATACCCTGACTTTGCTGAATTACTGAAGCTAAGCAGGCTTAGTTAGTACTTGGATAAGAAACCTCCTTGGGAGAGTAGGTTTCTGCTGGAAGTGGGGTGTGTTTGCTGTCCAGTAGGTGGCACTCTTCCCTGTGGCCAAAAGCCACCAAACAAATATCAATCCCAATGTCCTTGCAGTGACAGGGACACTGTACTGCAGGAGATGTTTTCCTTTGCATGAATGTTAAATTGAGTTCCTGACTCACCATGGTTGTTAAAGATCCCATGGCACTTATCGCAAAGAGTAGGTGGTATATACTTTACATTTGATGTTTGTTAACATTATTAAATTATGGTGATTCACTAGTCCCCTACAGTATTTTGAAGGAAGGAACCATGTATGCATTATTGTAACAGATGGGCTAGGTTATTGGTAAAGTGGTTGAATAGCACGCTAAACATGCGCACACACATACATGCAGACACACGACACGCATACAAACACATAAACACACATACACACACACACACACTCACACACATGCACCCACACATACAAACACACCTACATACACAAACACACACAAAAACACACACAAAAAAAACTAACTGACATGCAGGCACACACACTCAATAAACACACACAGAAGCACACATATACACAAAAACAACCACTTACTCTGCACACACTCAATTACAAACACAAAAAGGAACAAAGTAGGAAATGAACACAATTTGACAAACGTGACTTATTTTTGTGGAAAAAATATGCTGGACTGGGTGGTGGCCATATTTTGTACCGTTCTGCGGTACATCTAGTTGTTACTGCTCTGCAAGCAGACATTTAAAAATATCTTTGTGATTTTATTTAAAGTATGCTATTTACAATTCTCTACATGCCCACACAACGCATCAGACTCAGATACCGCACTCCTACAACCTCTAGGGGCTGCTGGAACATCTTTTTCAGCATTCGCGTCTCTCTCCAAGAGTGAAGTATCTAGACTCCTGACATGTAGCCGTATTACCACATGCTCGCTGGACCCTATACCTACGAGCCTACTTCAGTCCATCAGCCCGACCATCGCACCAGCTATCACACATGTGATCAATGCCTCTCTAACCTCCGGCACATTTCCAACAGCGTTCAAAATGGCCCGGGTAACACCGTTACTTAAGAAAACCTCTCTCAACCCTGCTCAAGTCGAGAACTACTGCCCTGTCTCACTCCTGCCTTTCCTATCCAAAGACATTGAACGAGCAGTCTCCAAACAGGTCTCTGACTTCCTTTCACAGAACAACCTTCTGGATCCAAATCAGTCTGGGTTCAAAAGCGTCCACTCTACCGAAACGGCTCTGCTGTCTGTAACAGAAGCCTTAAAAGAAGCCAGGGCGACCGCTCGGTCATCAGTACTCATTCTGCTTGACCTATCAGCTGCCTTTGAAACGGTTAATCACCGCATCCTTCTCTCTATACTCTCTAACATGGGAATCTCCGGTTCTGCTCTCTCCTGGTTTGAATCCTACCTCACAGGACGCTCATTTAATGTATCATGGCTTGGTCAGCTATCTGCACCTCACTATCTCACCACAGGGGTTCCCCAGGGCTCAGTGCTGGGCCCCCTTCTCTTTGCTATCTACAACACCTCCTTGGGACAGATAATCCGTTCGCATGGCTTCTCATACCACTGCTATGCAGATGACACACAGCTCTATCTGTCCTTTCCACCTGATGACCCCTTGGTTTCAGCACGGATCTCGGATTGCCTCTCAGACATAGCTACATGGATGAAGGCACACCACCTCCAGCTGAACCTCTCAAAGACTGAACTGCTGGTCCTCCCAGATAAACCTACCATACACCACGACATCAACATCAAATTTGACTCCCTGTCTGTTTCACCTACCAGGACTGCAAGATATCTAGGAGTTGTTCTCGACAACTTGCTTGACTCAAGATGCTACTCAACTTCTGGTTCAGGCAATAGTGATCTCACGACTTGACTACTGCAATGCCCTCCTGACAGGTCTCCCAGCCTGCGCAGTGAAACCCCTTCAGATGATCCAGAACGCGGTGGCGCGCCTGGTCTACAACCAAACCTAAAGGGCACATGTTACCCCGCTGCTCATCCAGCTACACTGGCTACTTATGGCAGCCCACATCAAATTCAAGGCTCTAACGCTTGCCTACAAAGTAGTCTCCGGTTCTGCTCCCACCTACTTGAATGCCCTCATACAGACATATGCTACCTCCAGACCGCTGCGCTCCTCAGACGAACGACGTCTAGCTCTACCACCGGTACGCTCAGGCCAATCTAAACTTTTCTCATCTGTTGTTCCTTGTTGGTGGAACACACTGCCAGTTCCTACAAGACCAGGGACATCCCTCTCCAGCTCTTTAGAGAACATCTCCTCTCATAGCACCACTTACAACAAGTCTTGCTGATGCTAGCACTTACCAGCCGTCTTGAACTGACACTCAGCTGTTAAAAACAGCACTCACTGATGCACTTATTCTTACTGTACTCTACCGTTTTTAAATTGTCCTAAAATTGTTGAGAAAATTGCTTTAAAACTTAACTGTTACCATGTTGTTAGTCGCTTTGGTTAAAAATGCGTCAGCCAAATGTAATGTAATGTAATGTACAGTCAAAACACGTTAATGTGACGGGATGGTAAGTAAAACCAGAGGACGCAAAAAAAACATAAAATATTTTCCAAAAACATGATGATTTTATCCTGAATAAATATGTCTTATGTCATCAGGAAAATATATTTAATTCTGAAAATAGCAAATGTTTCACAAAACATTTAGTTGATGATGGAAATGGCCATGCACTTGTGAAAAAGGGTTAAAATAGTGTGTTACTCTTTAAGACTATTTTTCTTGTACATAACAAAAACCCTTGAATTATTAGCTTTAGGCTTTAGAAACACACTTTGGCACTAGTTTGTGCCTTAGATAGATAGATACTTTATTGATCCCCAAGGGGAAATTCAAGGATGCATCTCCTTATGCATCTCATCAAATGTTGTGGATGCAAATGTACTCGTTTCATAGAATTACCCTATTAGTACCTTGAAGGCATGTCTATTCAAAACAGCTGAACAATATGATATTGACTGAAACAGGTTTACCAGGTTACAAGTAAAGGTGTAGTGTAAGATGTGTTGTCCCTCTCTTACTTCCTTATTCTACACTGGTCAGGTTTGCAGCAACACCCGGTAAGAACACTCATCTCTTGCATTACACAAATCCAATATAGAACAACACCATGTTTAAAATATGGCAGTGTGATATTCACCTACTGTATTTAAAACATATCCGACAGTGCGCTATTCAGTTGCTTACAGTTTTTTATGCTTAAACACTAACCGTGATTCTTATAGCACCATTTCTAAAACTATTAATTTGTATAGCAAAACCACTCACTGAGTTTGCTAAAACACAAACACTGCTTTGCACTCAGTTTGCAATTTTGTAACACAGTAACACACACTTTGCACAACTGTAGGTACAATCCACTGCACAGCACTCTTTTTGCGGAACTGTAAACACAACTCACTGCTTTACACTCAATTTCCAAATGATCAACACACTCCTAGCAAATCTATACACATGCATGGCTATTGATTTGGGAAAAGCCCGTAAAAGTCCTGGCAGGAAGCATGCATAAGGATGTAGATCCAGGAATGCACTAATATTTTGTTCGTAGTACCAGTTTGCAACAATTATTAGTTAACACTAAGTTGTACACACTTAGGAAAAAAAATATTAAAAACTGGATATACCAAAAAACATTTTACGGGCTTTTCCCAAATCCCAAGTAACCAAGTAACGTCGACACAGCGGTATAGTAGCAGATAGTAGCATCCATCAGGCAAATGTTATTTAAATAAACTCCTGGTGTATTTACAAACTTTTCAATGCCTGGTTTTATGAGTAAAGAACATAGTTGTACTACTGTAGAAGTTTCGTACCATTCAGGGCATTATTAGTGGGGTAATTTACGAGATAAAGTTGGTACCATTACGACTGCAGAAACTCATTCGTTTCTGACAGCAATACTCGACCAGGGTTCGACCAAGGGAAAACAGCTTCTGGGAGGGTGTTTGGCTCGGGGTCATGGTGCAAAGGACCCTAGGGTGAAATTACTCCGAACCATCGCTTTAAGACTGTACAACGAAGCCTATCTGATGGCTCAAGGTCTCGTGTAGCAGTGGAACAATGCAATGGTGGTCCAAAGGCTGCAAGAGACTCGGCTTCTACTGTACAACAGTTGACTGACCAAGAGTGCGAAGAGGCAATATCTACGATGAATCATTCTTTCGATGAAGCACTGGTTATGGAGAAAATGAAGGCCACTTTTGAACAAAGACAGAAACTTGTCCGTGATCCTGACAAGTCAGTAAATGTTCTGGACACCTTCCCAAGATTTCTTGACATACCTGGCCTTGTGAGTTTACATTTAATTGGCAAATATGATCATGCTAACATTACTTAAGAAATGGGAGAATGTCATCAAGTACATCACGTTAATGCTTAGTTCCGTAAAAGTGTGGGTTTTTAACTGTGTAGAAGGGCCGAGCACCATGTATTAACATTCTATTGTTTTAATATTAGATTGAGCAGGACTTTCTGATGCTTTTTGGAGAGGAGGCATCAGGGAAGTTCTTAGCCAGATGGCCAACATTTTTCAGACCACACATCACTGAAGATGCTAAGGGGCTGGTACCAACTCTACATGTTGAGGAGCTCCTTAGCTCTGCACAAGGAAATGATGGTGGTAGGTTGAGCTCATTTGAAAATGTTATCAGTCTTATTTCCTGTTTCATACTTGTAACACTACTTTGTCAACACTAAACTGCTTAGGATGGGACTGTGACATTGCTTCACTTTGCTGGGTCACAGGAAGTCTGCGAAAATCAGTGCCCTCCAAGCAGAGGACTACTTGGTGAGGTATCTGCAGGTACAGTAGGTTCTTAATGTTAACAGTTCTTCCTAAACAAATAGGCTGCCTGATCAGAACAACTAAGGGTTGCAGAATTTGTAAAACTAGGTAATTTATTGGCATTATGTCACAATCTGTCAATAACAAAACTTGTATTTGACTTGTATTGCAATGCACTGGTTGGCTACATGTCTTTTCCACATAAACTCATTATGTGTAATATCCTGTAATACACATGGGCCTAATGTATTTGTTAATTTGAACACAAACCCTAGCAGAGGGAGACATTTGTCTGTAATATGTAAATATAGTGTGGAGAAAACAGATTGAGAGAAAAAAAAACACGATTGAGCAAAACTACAGATAATTGAGTGCAAATATGGAGTTAGAACATTAGCCCTTTCTGCTCTGCATTGGCAAATAGAAGAACAAAATACAGAGTTCTACATCATCGTGGATAGCAAGGCAATTCCATGCAGAGCACAGACGTCAGTAGCAGCATTTGACAAGCTGTTCAAAACACACTTGGAAGGTCATATAGTGAGGCACTTGATGGTTTTTACACTTTCATACAAACAGCTGTGTACAACATCGATGTTGGTATGGTCAGAGAAAAGCCAAGAGTGAGGGAACTTAGGGCCAGGTTTCTAAATTTGAAGAAGTAATAGTACATAAGTTATGTTTACTTGTTTTGTTTGCAAAAACGCACATATAACTAAAGATAAAAAGTAAAGATAACTGTGCTTATCTTGTTCTTTGTGACGTTGTGACTTTGGGGTTTCATGACCATTTCAGCACATTTGGTATAGAAGAGAGACTTGGATCGTTTCATATTGTAAGCATTGATGATTTATTTCACCACAAAGCTTTTGACAAGCAATTGTTTTACAATTCTGATGAAAACATTTACTTGGTCCACCTGTGCTATGTAATATTTTGTACTGGTATTAGATTTTGCAAAAAAATCTCTGAGAGAGTTTAGTGCGTGTTTTTTTTAGCTAAATAACTTTTATAACTAAATAACAATTATTTTCATTAAATTGTGTTGTATTAATCAGTATTGTACAAAACTATTCAGTAGCAAATAATGACACTAATTAGTGTAAAATTAACTCATAAGACGATTTGAAATTGAACTCTACTGTAATAGGAAGTTAACACCTCCTGGTGTTAATTGTTAACTAGAGGGGTTCCAACACAAATTAGTGTAAAATAAACACTAAAACAGATTTGAAATTTAACTCTCAACTCTAGTGTAACAGGAAGTTAACACCTCTAAGTGTTCATTTTAACTCGATACAGAGGTGTTCCAACACTGTATTTGAGTTGGATTATTTACACTCGATAGAGTGTTACATTAACACTGACAAGATTGGGACAAAATACACTGATCTAGTGTTAAAATTGACTTTTACAGAGTTGTTTTAACACTGTAAATTGTGTAGTGACACTCTGTACATGTACATGCCCCCAGACTAGCACTGTAGCTGCCTGGGAGCTCTGTGAAAACTTGCCGGATTTCTCCTTTTGGCTCTGTCTGTCTGTGTTAATTGCATATCTCTCGAACTGATTTGTCCAACTGATTTAAAACCTGGCAGGTGTCTTGCTACGGACACAAGTGACTGTAGAGCCACGTTTGAATTGTTAGGATAAGAAATGCAACAAAAGATATTGTTAAATATCGGTAAAACATTGGCTTTTGCCACTCTGCCCACAGCACAGTCTTGGGTAGACTGAGTACAGTTGAGACACTTTTTGCCCACACAAAATCAAAAAAAAAAAAGATACTGAAAAGATTATTGTGATTTTCCACATGACATTCCACATGCCATTTCCTTAGCTTGTAGACTAAAATATTATCAATCAATAATACCCATAAGTAGTTTATATTCTTCACAATTAGCTCATAAACATAAGGTGCATTTTTGTCTTGACTTTGTCTCAACTGTACCCATATTGAGTACAGTTGAGACAGTAGCCTGTAGCCAGTAGCAGCCACCCATTTTTAATGAAGTATAGTTAACTAACCGTTAGTTGCAAAATTGAATGAATAAAAACATAGCAATTGCAAAGTGTTTGTAGTTCAAATTCATTCATTTAAATTAGAGTTGGTTAAAAGGAATACATCGTGGAACAAAATATGTGACACAGGAACAGTTATGGCGAACAATACAAATGGAATGTTCAAGTATAACACTAGCAATACAATGTGTGTCTCAACTGTACCCCACTGACCACCTCACAGCTTTCTCTAGATTTTGCAACGACCTTACATGACACAAGGTCATGAAATATGCTAGTTTATAGGGCACAAAATAACATTTGTGATGATACCAGTTACATTTAACAGTCACATAAGGGTAATGAGTTATTCATTCTGGAAGGTACATGGTGAAGTGAAAATTTTACTTTGAAAAAAAAAACTTTTGCGATATCTTTGGATCAGAGATACCGGTTTCTTTCCAATTTTCCATGATTGAAGAGGCCACTAACACGCATGTGCATAGCAAAAATCACAACTTGGGCTTGCTGTGTGTCAGGCGTGTCAACTGTACACTGCACACACTCAACATACTCAGTCTACCCCTATTCTACTTTTAAAACAATAGCCCTTGAAAATGTAACTGAAGAAAATTAGCCCTTAAACAGTAGGCCTACTAACCTGGCCCTAGCCAGATGAATGTCGTTCCGCTTAGCTCCGCCTAGCTTCACTCACATCCATCTGGAACCTCTTCCATTGAGAGTGATTTCTCCAACCAACTTTATGGTTTAGCCAATCAGGACACAGGGCGGGAGTTTCATAGATGTGACATAGCGTAGAAGCGACTGTGAGACTGTTATCAGCGTCACGGGTTGGCTTCGATGTGAGTGGTTGAAGTAGCACGTCAATAGACGACGGACAAGTGGCTTATTCAATCATATGCAAGCATTTTTTGATTAGGTCCAGCCTTCTGAAGCAACACTTCAATGGATCGGTTCCAGATGGATGAGTGGAGCTAGGCGGAGCGAAATTCATCTGGCTAGGGCCAGGTTATAGGCCTACCCCTTGAAAATCTAACTCTATGTCTTTCTCCATTGAACTATACTGGGCCTATTAATACACTAATTTGAATTTCCTCTCCTGAACAGGGTCCTCACGGATACTTGAAAAGTCTTAAATACAACTTTCGGTTTTTAAGGTCTAAAAAAGTCTTAAATTGGCTGGAATGTCTTGAATTTTCGAAAGGGAGGTATTAGCCTACATTTTCGTATGGGACCACCGAGCAAGTGAAATGTCTCCCTGTTTTTTTAACCGCAATTTTATAAGTGACCAGCGTACATTGGGGGAATTAAGCATTTTGTTCTGTGCGGGTGCATCTGCATTCCTCCATCTACATCAAGAACTAGAAGGTTACTGGAGGAAGTGGTTGCAGAGTGAAGATGTTTTTCACGAGTGTTGTTAAAGGTGTGAAAACGGTAAGAAAAAAATATGCCTGTAGTGTTCGTGTAGCCGTGGCCTGAGATACACGCAGGTAGCATACGCGAGTGGTAGAGTGAGTTGGAGAAAGAGTTAGTAGGCTGGCCATATGTCCGGATTTTAAACGCCCTGTCCAGCGTCCGGAGCAGCCTCAAGGCAGACGCTCATTTGTCCTCCTGTTTGGAGTTGAGCTGAGCTTCTAGAATCTTTGCTGGGACGCAGGCGGCATAGCGTTTCACGAATTATGGACGCGGACACTGCTGGTCAAATTATGCCCGGTGCTTCTGTCACTCGTCTGATAATTTGCTGCGCAATTTATGAAGGAACCACGGGCCGACAGAAAAAGAAAACAAACGTTTTCCGCAATCAGGATGAGGAAATAGGCACGTTAAGTTGATCTGTTTGCTTCTCCGGCGTGTGTTGCTGGCCTACCAACAGGGGAGTGAATACCCTGATCTGTCTGCGGCTTGCTTGCCAGGCTTTCCCAGTACTTCGCAACAGTTGTGAAATATAACCGCATATTCCGTTTTTTTGATTGTCGGCGACTCACTGGCTGCATAAAAAAAAAATCTGTAATTATGCATTCATAATGCGTGCGTGCTTTATGAAACCAGCAGTTTTTCAGCAGAAACATGCGAGGACCTGTCTCTTAATCAACGTGGGGGATTTCACTTTTCCCATACATTGTTTTTTAAAAAGCAATGGTTTTACAATACAACTGATCGCATGCAAAATGTAAAGTAGCCTAATGCCTAAGGCCTGTTTAAATATTTAAATAGCTTAGTCTACCTTTGAAAAAATATTAAAGGGAATCCAGTCCAGTACACGTCTTTGGCAAGTAGCCTAGGCTACAGGCACAGAACAGTCAGCCTCAGCCAGTAGCACAACCAGATATGTACAGACAGCTTCAAAAGCAAGCAGTGCAGACCCCTAAAGTTGGGCATTTATAGCTGTGAAGGTGATTCACACACAATTATTTTTCTTTGCCCCAAAAAATATATTTGGCAACTTCTGTACAGTAGACATCCAAAATGGGGTGGGTGTTGAAGTTAATAAAATAACTATTGCATAAAACAGTTTTAGGTTGTCGTATTTATCTTTTTGCCGTGGTATAGTCTTAATTTTTCCATTTAGATGTCTTGAATAGGTCTTAAAAGTCTTTAAATTTGCACTTGAAACATTTGCAGATACCCTGTTGAAGCGCACAGATCACACTTTTTCAAAACTAAAGTCCTTGCACACAGAGCCAGACCGCCCAATACGCGCACTTCGTTGCGTAGGGCCCCGCAAATTAATCAAGGCCCCCTCGCCTCCCCTTGTGTCAAGTTAGCCAGAGTCAGTGAGATTGACTGTTTCACCTATGCACAACTCATTTCCACCAGAAGCCTACTGTAAATAACACAGACAGTGAGGTCCTCACAGAGACAGTTACTCTAATGCCCTAAAAGAAAAAGGCACCGATTTTGACTTTCACACCACCAATGCAATATAATGATGATATTAAAAGTAAGTGTAATAGTTTAAAAATCAATATGAGGGTGGCGCTGTGGCACAACAGGCTACAGCGCTCATACCATATACGGGCCCAAGTGCCCACGGGGACCCAGGTTCGAATCCGACCTGCGGTCATATCCGCGGTCCCACCCCATCTCTCTCTCACTTACTTCCTGTCTCACTCTTCACTGTCCTATATGAATAAAGGCAAAAAGGCCAAAAAATATACTTAAAATCAATATGGATGGAGATACAGCTGTGTGTCGCCTGATTGGCCTATCATATGTACAAACCCGTCTCCTTTCAGCAGGAGGTCATAGCCACAATCTTGTCAGTTGGTATGGTCAAAGAAGGGGTGACACATCCAAACTAGGTCTATTTCTGGACTGACTCCTGTGCCAAATCGCTTATTATTGTTAACCACAGCAAGGGATATGCCTTAAGGTAACCATCTGCATTGCCATTTCCACAACATTTTGCAAAAATTAGGATACGTGCAGAATGGCAATTATTTTCCTTAATATCAGTTCAGCAGAAAGCTCGAATTTACAACTTTGAGCTATTCTCAAAATGGTAAAATACCCACTCACATGGCTCGCTAATTAACGTTCCCAACATCTCCACACAGGGGCGCTGTTGACCATAAGTACCTTTTTTTGCAACTGCAAGGTGACATGGGTCAATGGCTTAGTATAGACCCTTTCAATGTTTGTAAACATCCAGAGCCTAGGTTGCCCCGCCATACGGCCTTCTGGTTGACATCCCAGCAGTGTATATACACACGAAAAAGTAGTACAAATAGGCATTTTTCTTGATGTTTCCTTGAAGTTTCAGTCAATCTTTCTGACCCCGATATGCACCTGGATTTTCCTGTGACGTGAACGTAAAGGGGTCAATAGACTCCTCCTGACCTAATGATATTATTATTACGCTGGCAAAGTGGCGTGTCATATAGGTTGTATAGGTTTAGTCAGTTTTTGGATTATTTTTCTTTAGGCTACACAAAACTTGGTGGGCATGTAGCCCCAGAAGGATAACAAGGAACCATTGATTTTCGTTTTGATCCGTAGCCCACCTGCCGCACCGGAACCCCAAAAGGAGGGTAGGGCGGACACAGTTTCCTGTGAATATCTCGAGAACTGTAAAGCCTTTTGTATGTTTATCTCAAGAGGCCATCTCAACCCATTGCATAAGCGCTCACTTGTGGTATAGCACCACCTAGTTGAAAATGAGTTGTAATGGCATTTATCTTTGGCTGACATGTGCATTTATCTTTGGCTGACATGTTCAAAACTGCACAAAATTTGAAGTTCTTATTACATTTCTACAAGCATGCACACACACACACACACACACATAGACAGACGCGCAGGCGTGGATCAATGCATAGGCTAGATATGAATGCAGCCTAGGGGCCCCATGTGTGCCAGCCTGCCAGGGGGCCCTCCATTGGCCATAAAAAAATAATAATTCATTTAAATTTGCATAAGAGAATAAAACTTGAACCTCATTGGCCCAAAATAAATATCTAAAGTAAGGCGCTGATTGGGTATAATATGCGGAGTTCACGGTCAAATTAGGTTTTAAAAATATACGTCATTAGGCCTATGCTACAGTTCCGTTGGACACCTTGAGAAAAAGTTGGAAAGAAGATATGAGAGCGGGGCTCAAAAGCGAAAGGCTTTAGTGTAAGAACTAAAGAACAGCGAGACCAACATCTCCTGCAAAAAAAGGCTGCTGCCATGTGTTTGAGTAGCCTAAACCACATGAGGAAAACATAGAGAACTGTCACGAAAGGGATGTTAATGTGACATGCCACATGATTTCAAGAGGCCTTTAGACAGGCTCATTTCTGACTTCACTAGACTATTATTGCATTATGTTGTAAGACGTGAAGAAATAAAGGACAACGGCAATAGCAGGCTACGCACAAATTCATTATTCACTAAATGGACACAGAGAGACTCCAAGTTTTTCTTTCGCTATCGTTGCGAAAAAATAGCCAGGCTACTATATAGAAATACTTTGAAATTCCCTTTGAGTCGGATCTCCTCCACCTTTCCACCAAGTTTTGCAGAAATTGTGCCCGTGGTTTTTTTGCGATATTGTTTACAGAAACTATTTGTGTGGTGCAACCTGTTAAATATTAGTAGGCCTAATTCATAAACTCCAACGTAGTGCCAATTTAGGTTGAAACTAAACTAAGATTTGTAGATGTAGTCTAACTTGTGCAATGGGCTGAGGTGCAGTCGATGCAGGATTAAAGCGAGTGAGAGATGCAAGAGTGGAGAACAGCTCATGTGCTTGCTAGAGCTTACTTTTTTTTTTTTTAAAGGGCCAGTACAAATGACCTCGCGGGCTGGGCGCCAATTGAAGAGCCCTGATATAGGCCTTGTGTGTGTGTGTATTGCAAGACGTATATGATTTTTTTTTTTACTAAATAGTGCATCATTTTACTAAATTGTGGGCCCATTTACTAAATTGTGTCAAAATGAGCACTATTTACTAAAATGAGGGCATAATATACATTCTATGCACAATCTAGTAAAATGAGATCATAATTGAGTAAGAAAGTGCACAATTTGGTGAAATGTGCGCAGAAAAAAATCTTGTGATGACTCCTCCAGGGCTCTGTATTGACTTAATGTAGCCTTCTAGCCTACTCATTTTCTATCCAGAGCAAAACAAAAATAATTTCAATGCAAAAACACTTAAAGAAATAACTGTTTGTACCCTATATTCTACTCAAAGCAAACAACCCTGAAATATATAAAACTGAACTGACAGATATCACTGTGCCATTCCACTTTTTTACTCATAACTCTACTTATGGACATTAGTGTTTGAATTTTTTAATATCTGTGGATAACCTAAGTTAATACTAATGTCTGGAGAAAATGTAATGCAAATAGCCTCACTGAAAGTATACTTACTGAAAAAATGGTTATTTATTTTCCCCGCTGTACCATTTAGCCAGGAAAGCTAACAGTTTTCTATTAGGATCTAGTTTGTTAACTATAGTCACGGCCCTCTGTGCAATTTTGCATTTAGAATAGCTCTGAAACTGGGGGGCCAACATGTCGCAGAGGGGACAGCGTGGACATCTCACTTGCAAAATGAAACATTTCTGTGGGGCGCTTGCCATTGACCTCACAGTTGCGAAATGTAAGGGACATGAATCAGCCTTTTTCCACGAACATTAACGGACACCAGCTCTTCAGCTAGACCGATTAAATTCTAGTTACCATGTTGTCATAGGCTGTAGATATGTTCAATTGCAGACTCTTTAAAGTTAATAGCAACCTCCTCACATTCCTTATTATTTCGGATTTAAAACGCACTACAGCACCTTACATTAGCCTACAATTTAAATCGTTTTCCACCTCGTCAACTCTACTAGGCTAGCCTACAATAAAGGCGCATTATCTTTTGGTTATTGTGCAAAAGCCTCTTGTTCCATTCTTACAACATAGCCTGTCACAACATACCGTGACAGGCGTATCTTTTCGGTAGTCATTTCCACGCTGATGATGCTCAAAATGCAACACAACTGTGCTCAAAGCAGGATGAGAAAAAGCTGAGGTTGTGTGTTTGTACAAAACTTTTTACAGCTTTGGAAATATTTAACATTGTTTCATGTGTAATTGAGATTGTAGAATTGTGGGAAACTGAGGAGTCAGTGCATCACCAATCCCTCTAATAGTAGTGGTAGTAGGCCAGACCTAGTAGGCGCTATTACGTATCAAGATGGCACTGTAGAATGGTTGGCGGGGGGGGGGGGGGGGGTATAGAAAAGTTTGAGAACCTGTGACCTAAAACAATATTGGTGGTTGCATGTTTGCTCTGAAGTGAAATGGGTCGCAATGGTCTGTCATTTTTAAAAAGTGGGTCCCCAGAAAAAAAGTTTGGAAAACACTGCTCTAGTGGTTCCATAAGCGCCTGCACAAGCCATTAGTTTCTGTATTCGCCTGGTAGCGCTACTCGACCAATGATCGACCAAAGGTAAACAGCTTCTGGCTCGAGGTCATGGTGCACAATTACTCCGAACCATCACTTTAAACAGGTAAAAGAACATCTTTGTCGGTGATCATCAATAATACCGCTCCAGAGCTAACTGATCTACAGTACAGACTGTCATCATTATATAACACCTTCTTCTCACAGAAGACAGAGGGATACAACATTTACATATTAGGCTACCCACATATGTTTACAAGTGTCATCTCAAAACCATCAACAAATTAATAATAAAGAAACCAATATACTGGTGTAGTAGTACAATAAATTGCAACACATGTGTTACTTAGTTTCCACTTCACTTCCTACAACGCAACGGTAGCTTACGGTTTTACAGCTTTGTGGCTTGTGTATTCATGGTAGGATGATTTTCATGTGAAATGTAATTCCCATTTATTCTTGAAACCGAAATAAACCTGAGAATGTTTATTGGACATGCTTTTTTTCCTATTCTATACACTCTTTATACACACACTCACACATGTGCGTACACAGGCACACACGCACACACTCACAGGATCAAAAGAGTATATACACACACACACACAGGAATGCACATAAGCATACACAAAAGTTGCAAGAGTAGGAGATGAAGTAGGACATGAAGACAAATTGACAAGCGTGAATTATTTTCGTGGAGCGGGTGTACAGGACTGAGCGGCGGTCATATTTTGTTTTAATAAAAGTACATTTAAAAAACAATATTGTTTGGACATGAGTATTTTCCGAGTCAGTGACCTGTCACCCTAAAGTATTCATCAGCATCCCCTGGAATGTTCATAAACGTGGAGTGTTTATTATTATTGATTTTGTTATTGCTAAGTTGTGAGAAAGAGCTCTCTAAGAAACTAATCAAGGACAAATTCTGCAATTTTGTGACAACTGAAATGAAGATTGTAACCTAGTGGGCAATTCATTCGGGTCCATGTGTGTGTGTGTGCGCGTGCGTGTGCGCAAGAAAGCATTTCACAAAAACAAGATATAGCCTATGCCACATTTCTCTTTCTGACACAGAAACAGTGTAAATAATGCAGTATATAATAGATCAGTGGTCCCAAAACGTTTTTCTTCCGAGGGCCAGCTCACTATGCCTGGCTCTAAGAGAGGGCCAGAGACTCGGAGTATATCAACCATAAATAGCTTAGTGCTGTGAACAACAGCAGTCTACCTTAGTTGAATATTCCATTACATTTAATCATCACTGCAATTTAATACCATTGTTAGCTGTGTTTATGTTCCCACCATGCCATATCAGTGTAAAATGTAGCTCAAATGAAATAATACTAATAAAAAGACTCTGTTTCTTTGCATACATAGCTCAAGTTGTGAACAAGCAATATCCTACAAATAATTTAAAGTTATCAAACTATGAGAGTTTTATGAAGTGCTGGCAAACTTTCACTCACCTGATGAGAACTTTGAACTCTGTATGAACATTTGAACGTGTGAATAAAAAATAGAAATAATTATCCCAGAAAGTCCCAGAAATATGACTTGAATAGAAGTTAGTTAGTTATTAACAAATAATTGATAAACGTTTAGAATACTTTGAGCACTGATGCAGTCAGCATAGGCCTCTTACATTGTTTGCAGGTACAGTAGGCCTAGATTTCATTCCGTTTTCGATGGCAAACGCGAAACAGCGCCAAAACAACCACCAGTGGACAAAAAGAGTATCACGTGTACTGTTAAGACTCGCCATAGAGAATGAATGGGGAAATTACGGAGGTTATAGTTTGACGATGTCATACTCCCGTGCGGGCCAGATGATACCACGGACATGTTTTGGTGGGCCACCCAAAATGAGTTGGCGGGCCGTATTCGGCCCGCGGGCTGTAGTTTGGGGACCACTGTAATAGATAGATACTTTATTGATCCCCAAGGGGAAATTCAAGGTCTCAGTAGCATACAGACATCACACACACATTCACTAACAGCAGAAAAAAGTAATTAAAAGTATATAATATAAAAAACACAACTAAGCAATAAGGACAGTAGAAGATAAAGAATATACTAAATATAAAATACAAATTATACTAAATAACACTTAATCTAAATCAATTCTAAAAACAGTATCCACATAGTGGGTGATTAATCAAGAGGCGCTTGCAGTGACTGAGGCAGGGACTGAGCCTGTGATTCTCTGCGCATAGTAAGGTAAGGTAAGGTAAGGTGCTCTGTGTGAGTGAGTGTCATGGTGATGGTGCAATGAGTAAGTCCAACAGTGCAACAGTGCAAGAATAGAGTCTAGGTCTAGAGACCAGCATTAAATAAAAAAATTATGGACATAAGTAGGCAAGGTAATATAAAAAAGAAAAAAAAATATATATATATACTATATATATATATAACTATATTAAGAAAAGGTATAAGTGTGGCCACAATCCGACTGTGGCATGGAGGGAGGGGTTATGCATATGTGCTAATATAGCACGCAAACAGTGAGGCAGTAAGACAGTGGTAAAAAGTGGCTATTGGACAGACAGAACCCAAAAATGGAGAGGCAGACAGACTATGCAGAGAAGTCTATCTCTCCTCTTCCCTTAAGTGAAGCATTGAACAGTTCAATGGCCCTGGGGACAAATGACTTCCTCAGTCTGTCTGTTGTGCAAGGCAGTGAGCGAAGTCTCCAGCTGATCAGGCTCTTCTGCTTTACAATAGTGCTGTGGAGTGGATGACACTCATTGTCCAAGATGTTTATCAGTTTGTTCAGGTATTGAAGTGGTGCACTCCAGTTCAGCTCCCACTACAGAACCAGCTTTCCTTACCAGCCTGTCAAGTTGCCCAGCATCCTTCTTCTTTGTGCTTCCTCCCCAGCATACCACTGCATAGAAGAGGACGCTGGCAACAACAGACTGGTAGAACATCCTGAGGAGCTTGCTGCACACATTGAAGGACCGCAGCCTCCTCAGGAAGTACAGCCTGCTCTGCCCTTTCTTGTAGAGTGTGTCAGTGTTGGCTGACCAGTCCAGTTTATTGTCCAGGTGGAGACCCAGATACTTGTAGGTGCTTACCACCTCCACATTGACCCCATCAATGGAGACTGGTAGCAGAGCGGGCTTAGACCTCCACCACCATCTCCTTGGTCTTTGAAGTGTTGAGTTGAAGGTGATTGAGTTTGCACCATTGTACAAAGTCCTCCACCAGGCTCCTGTACTCCTCCTCCTGCTCGTCCCTGATACACCCCACAATTGCAGTATCATCAGAAAACTTATGGAAGAATATTAGACTCAAAAGTTTTGTACGTGTGTATCACGTTTTGAAACTGTAGAAATTATTTGTAACTGTAAAAATGATCTGAACAAGTAATTGTCAATATCACAAATATGCCCTACACTTACAAATCTATTCTACAGGTACGGATCGGTTTTACAGCTACAAATAATCCTACAGTTAAAAATATTTTACAATTACAAATATATTCTACAATTACACATCAATATTCTACGCACAAAAAGCTGCTCTACAGTTACAAATCTTTTCTACAGGTGTACAGACTTTTGCACCACCTTAGGGATGAGAAGTGTCTCATATGTATTGTGTGTGTGTGTAACAGGATTTGTAACTGTAAAAATGATTTGTGATTTAACAAAAAAATAACACGAACAATTTTAAGTATTACTCATATGTCGTTCACTTACAAATATATTCCACAGGTATTAAATATTCCACAGTTGCTGTCTTTCAATTACAAAACTATTCTGCCATTACAAATCTCTGCTGCTCGCACAAGTATTTTCTACAAGTACACAAATACTTTTGAGACTGTTCTGGCGCTTCCTGTTGAATAGCCAATAGACCTCTCCAGAATATATCCCGCCTCCTAACTTCCGTATCCATCCAACTTCCGGGCGTGGATTGTCTATGGGAAATAACATGGCGTTTTGAAAGATCGTACCTGTCAAACTCTGTAATTGACAAAGTAGAAAAAGCTGCTGGGCCGATTGGCCTACACACTTCTGCCATCTAGTTTCCACTGGATTTTTTGATTTTCGGTGGCGTTTGAGTAGTATAGTCTATAGTATACTATTTAAACGGCACCGACAATCAAAAAATCCAGTGGAAACTATATGGCAGAAGTGTGTAGGCCAATCTGCCCACCGGCTTTTTCAACTTCGCTACCTACAGATGTTTTACCGGTATGATATTTCGAAACGCCATGTTATTCCCCATAGACAATCCACGCCCGGAAGTTGGATGGATACGGAAGTTACGGAGGCGGGACTTATTCTGGAGAGGTCTATGGCGATCCTCAGGTTTGGCTAGCCAACCATGAATCTCAGTTCACAAACCAATCACAGAGCAGGAGCAGCGCCGTCGTCGTGGCTAGTTGTGTGGGTGCAACCAAACTTGGAGTCTACGCTTGGAGCACGCTAGCAGAGAATGTCTAAGGAACGGGCTCCGATGCTAGTTTCCTATATTCCTTGAGGTATACTTTGATAGTTAATACAGCCAGTGTACCTGATACACGGGGCAAGTAGTTAACAAAATGTTTCCCCTCTCTATCGGCAGTTATCTTTCTGGCTGGTCCTAGGTAGTTAAGTTATCAATTTATTAACATTTCAAATGGGCGACTTAAGCTATGTTAATTACAGTCATCGTTTTACATTTCTGATGGTTCGTTAACTTTGATAATTTGCCAACTGTACCTGTGCAGATAAACTACTACAAATACAATCATGCTTTTCCAGAATGCTCTCTTTCTACATAGTGTTGCAGTGTGCATGTAAATATGCATCGTTGTTTTGTCTTCATGTAGCCTAAGCCAGTGTTTCTCAAAGTGTGGTTCGCGAGCAGGCATGCTAAAATATAATAGGCCTATAGATGATTTGTTTGCGATGTTGAACAACTTTTATGTAAATCCAAACAGTTCTGTAACACTGCCTATGTAAGCTACGCCAGTTTAAATCATGAATCCTGACAATAAGCAAGGTGGTTCAATGAGTAGGCCTACTATTTTCTTGTTTAGCTAGGTGGTCTGTGAGGTTTTTTTATTTATTGGTTAAGTGGTCCTTGTTCTGAAAAAGTTTGAGAAACACTGATGTAATATCTCTTATCAAGGGCCTTCAAGATCACTCCACTGGATCACTGGACCATTCTCTACATCAGCATGGAGAACATGTAGCCTACCACTGAATAGAAAATACATCTCCTTCCCTCCTATATTTGTTCTTTAAAATGTGTTTCTTAGGTCTATTGTATTCTAGTCTTTGAACACCATTATTGTAGACTTCTCCCCTGTCCTGTCTGATACATTTAAAATTGCATTTTTAAATATTATTCTCTAATGCTGGGATATGTGAACTTTAATAAATAATTTTATTCATTAGGCTTACTTTTTTATCCAAAGCAACTTAGACATCAATTCTTACCAGAGCCAGTTTCTCAGAGCAAGTTGGGGATACACGTAGGTGCCTTGTGGCAGCTGAGAAACAAAATCACAACTTTTCTGGCTACTGCATATGGTACACACATTGTAGTTAAATATACAACTAGGAAAAATAGCAATCGGCATACAGTTTCTCATTGCATAGTTTATTCATTGAACAACTGGAACTCTGGTCACCGTCTGAAACACTGAAATTGTTGACTATACTGCATTGAACTTGCAGAAAACAACACTAGATCAAGCCAAAACCATAATTGCTTTATTTCAGCGTTGCATCCATAGCTTCTTTGAAGGTGTCCCGTCCAGAAGACCACCAGGTCTTTCAATGTCTCTAAAGAACCTGTAAGAATTAAAAGACAATATCAGAAAATACTTTTAGTAGTAGTTTGTTTTTTATACAATGCTAGCCTGATTAGCGCTTCGGACTTGTAACCGGAGGGTTGCCGGTTTGAGTCCCGACCAGTAGGCATGGCTGAAGTGCCCTTGAGCAGGCACCTAACCCCTCACTGTTCCCCGAGCGCCGCTGTTGTTGCAGGCAGCTCACTGCCGGGATTAGTGAGTGCTTCACCTCACTGTGTGCTCAGTGTGTTTCACCAATTCACGGATTGGGATACTTTCACATATTTTTCAGTCTGCGAGTGGTTCAAGTACAGATCTCTCATCAAATCCAAATCACTCTGATCAGCCCCACTCTGATCCTAAGATTCCTAAGGGATCTTAGGAAATATTTGTCATACCACTTACAACGTATTGTCTGAGGTAGGCTGTGACACGGCATGAGTCTTCCATTTCATCTTAGTCAACCTCCGTTTCATCTGGTCAAACCACTCTTTTCAAAATCATCTGCAACAAAAAACAGTGCGCAGATTTAGCCTAGTCTACTGTATGACTTCAACGAGGTGATCTTCCGTTTCGTTCTCCTTACAGTATCTCACTGCCACTGCAACGCCTTTGAATGCACTCCACTGCCCTGTTTACAAATGCTACAGTGGACTTAAACTGCCACCTTGTGGCGATACGTTTTAATACATTTCACACAGCTGCATGAATCACAGAAAGTGCGAAAGAAGTGGCCACTTCTGAATGGGACCCACTGTATGTGGTAACAGTCAATATTTTTTTTCAAATGTGCTTCATAAACATACAATCCTGCACTGTGAAAACAAAAAACATCTGAATTATACTTCTCCCTTCACCCAAATACAATAATGAAGGTGAAAGGAAGTTATTAAGCATTAATGGTGCTTCCTAAAGGGGGTATTGATCAATAGTCTAGGTCCAGAGGCTGCCTTTGAAGAGCCTGTTCCAGTCTGGTTTTCAGCCTCTCTAATAACCTGCCAGTGTAGATAAATTTATCATAGATAATGATCTATCACTGACAGGAACCAACAAAAATGTTTGAAAATAAACTGACTTTTAAAGATAGAATAGTAGTGATTTCTCTTTAACTTTTACAAAATATAAAACATACACATCCGAGGATGTTGTTTTAAGTAAGAATACTGCCATCAACAAGTTCAAAAGGTATGCTTTTTGAAACTCACATCGGGCGGCGACCTATTTTCATAGACAGTAAAATATATTTTATGACCCACCTGTGCTTCAGAAGGAGGCAGCAACTGGGGATCCATAAGAACCTGCTTACACAGAAGAAATAGATACATAGACAGATGAATGTGTCTACCAATGCCCAGCACAGTATTTCTGTATTATTTATTTTGTACCTTATGATCAGTCATGAAGAACCATCAGAAAATGCCAACATAGCCTAGCTGATGTTGACACCAGTTGGTATGTTTTGTCACACATATCAATGGATACTTATTATTAACTTATAACTAACTCCAGAGCAATCTGTTGAACATCAAACCTACAGTACTACGGTTTTTCTGCAGTAAGGAGTTTCTGTTGCCTACTATAAGAGTTCGTCAAGTCCGAAGTAGCACCTCACAATCTGGAGGTAGACCTGGCATACGAGGCCTAATGGTTAGCACACCTCTTGATAATAATGCTGAGCCTACCTTATGACTGACAAACTCCCTTAAAACTTTGACCGCATTTGTTACAAACTTGAAACAAAATGTATTCAAAAGTATGTTGAGTGTTGTTATTTATTTCCATCCATCCACACACTACATTTCCGTTCGCACTTGTATGCTACTTAAACTGAAAATTTAGCTACCATTGCTATTCTACATTGAGATTGAGTGGGATTTGGCTAACTAGCGGTAGCTTAGTTATTTGTCTGTTGCCCACATTAGTTGCCATTGATTGATCTCACCTCGTTGCCCCGTATATCAGGTACACTGGCTGTATTAACAAGGAATAGTGGACATAGAACAAGTTTGTGTGGTGTAGGCCATAGATATATACACTAGATGTCGCCTTGACTACTGCTGTTCATTGGAACGAATGCGTCAATCGAGACGCCATCTTGCTTCAGTGATCCACTCCAATATAATGCATTAGCGTCAATCTGGGCAAAGATCTAGCGAAAATAAAATCACCATAAATCGTCAAAATCTCAAGCAATTATCTAATTTTTTGGGTTGTTCCAACTGACAGGCATGTATTTATGGTTGAGTCTACAGAAAACTAAGCTTAAGACGATAATAAAGATACATTTTACCCGTCTAGCCCCATAGACTCCCATTCATTCTGCACTAGCTAGCGGCGGCCCCTAGAGGAACAATGAGTAAACTGCAACCAGGTTCGATACAATGAAAGTAAACAGGCTCTTCGTAGACAGGCTCTGGTTGAGGCCACATACCCCTCGTCTCGTTTACTCATGTAAGTTGTAATCTCACCAGAAGTTGCTGTAGATCTGTAGAACATTTAAATCTGCTACTACATAGGCTACGCCAGTCGTTACTTTTATAATCATGGGTCAGTGCCATGGGCAAACGAGATGTAGCTGAATTCATAAATGACAAAGCCATGAGAAAGGTGATTTTCTTACGTTTCAACAACAAAGAAGCCGATCTGCCATCATTGTGAGAAGTTCCCAAATTTGTCGCTAATCGCTAAAAAGGTTTTCTATCGCTGGGGATGGCCAAACGTCGCTAAATAGGTAACGCTGACAATACAGGAGAACTAGTTTAGCGATTCAGATCCCTGTACAAAGATGGCGGCGGTGTTGACGCATGCTGAGAAGCAGAAGGCGACATCTAGTGTATATATCTATGGGTGTAGGCTACCAACATACCTCAAGGAATACAGGAAACTAGCGTGCTCCAAGCGTAGACTCCAAGTTTGGTTACACCAGAGAATGTCTAATAGACGGGCGAATAGAGCTGCACAGTCCCGCCCACAGCCAAAACGCGGTTAGGTGCCGGATGTAAGCTTCCCATTCATTTGTCCCATTGACGTTTGGAAAAATCCGTATCTAAAGAGTTTTACAGCATGTCTTAGGCTAACCAGCTACGGCATAACTCATAAGCATACAACATATCATTTCGAGTGAAAAAACGAAGAGAAAATCCAAAAAAAGTCAAAGGTACAAGACTGTACATATTTTCATTTCCGAGCGAAGGAACTACTCATCCCATAAACCACCGGGCCTCACTGAAAAATATATAAGCAGCACGAACCAGCGCGAAATATTTCATTTCCAACCGGCGACAGCAGCGAACCCTTTCCGCCAAACAGTGATATTTATATAGTGATTGTGCAGTTAATAGCAGTTATTTCAGGAGTAATCGTGTAAATAATAGTGTTTTGATATTGAATTTTATATTTATCATCGTGTATTTTATATCGTGTGTGTGAAAGCGGTTAACGTTAACGGCAGTGCTTCATAACGTTAACGTTACCTGACTCAGCCTGTGCTGTCATCACTGCTCAGTCGGGCTGATGCATGGTCTGCTCTTGGACCACCATATTCAGTTTATTAATTTGCCGTGAATTATTACACAAAATGTTCATTAAATGCACGAAGTATTCCTAGGTTAATGATTAATATGAATCATACAGTATGAAGGCTACAGTAGCCTAGCTAATGTTAACTAGCACTGCTAGCAGCATTAACATTACAACCTCCCTGCTTAGCTAACTCACCACAACTTTGTAGGTTTTGTCCCTCATGCTGCTGACCCTTACAAAACCCACAAACTGACTCTCGGACACACAACAGTCAATAATGTGACCCGATTTAAAGTGGCTTTCACCCCTTTGGACACTCACTAAAACATAATATTCATACCTGTGTTGCAGCATGTAGGCTAATGTTAGCTGCATTATGTAATGACATACAATGTCGGAAATGCTAAAGGTTAGCCTGTCGGCTAGTGCTAGCCTACCTGAAAAGTTTGACTGTTTAAACTAACATTTACAGTGGTCTATTTGATAGTGTATTGGCCCTGACCAAGTTCGTGTGATGTATAAACCCCAATCCTTGTTGATACAAGTACCAATATTCGTCAAGAAAGTTTTTAATCACATTAAGATTTTCGCCATAGGCAGTAAAACACTCCTCCATCTTTGTCAATATTTTTCCGCTGAGAAAGTTTCAAACTATGACCATAACGGCCTTTCCACCAATCAGAGGCATTACTGTGGGATTGTTCAGGATTGTGGGTAATGAAGTACTTATCCAAGAGATCGCGAATAAAAGGCATTTATCTCAAAACAAGGTTAGTGCCCCACGAACTCTTGGTGTCTATAGGAGCATACAATCGCTTAGTACAACCGTAGCTGGTTTTAAGTCTACCACGAGCAGTTAAGTTTTTATGGCTTACACCGCAATTGTCAATGGAGAAATTGCATTGACTTTTTACATCCGGCATCGGCTGTGGGCGGGACTGTGCAGCTCTATGTCCGTAGACGGGCTCTGGTTACACCCACAGACAACGACGGCGCTGCTCCTGCTCTGTGATTGGTTAGTGAACTGAGATTCATGGTTGGCTAGCCAAACCTGAGGTTCGCCATTGGCTATTCAACAGGAAGCGCCATAACAGTCTCAAAAGTATTTGTGTACTTGTAGAAAATACTTGTGCGAGCAGCAGAGATTTGTAATGGCAGAATAGTTTCGTAATTGAAAGACAGCAACTGTGGAATATTTAATACCTGTGGAATATATTTGTAAGTGAACGACATATGAGTAATACTTAAAATTGTTCGTGTTATTTTTTTGTTAAATCACAAATCATTTTTACAGTTACAAATCCTGTTACACACACACACAATACATATGAGACACTTCTCATCCCTAAAGTGGTGCAAAAGTAGATGTGTACAGGGTGAACAGGACTGGAGAGAGAACAGTTCCCAGTGGCGCTCCGGTGCTGCTGATCACAGTGTCAGAGAGACATTTCTTCAGTCTGACGAACTGTGGTCGCTCGGTCAGGTAATCTGTAATCCAGGTTACCAGGTGAGCGTCCACACCCATCTGCAAGAGGTTGTCTCCCAGTCTGAGGGGTTGGATGGTGTTAAAAGCACTTGAGAAATCATATATATACTTGCCCGCCCGCCCCCCCCCCACAAACACACACACACAGTAATATAATATATTTTCTTTGGAAAAAGCAAAGTAATTTGATAGTAGTCAGTCATTTCTGTCTTTGGCAAAATCAGCTTTTTCAGAACTCCATGTACATCTGGTGGTCATTGTATGTATCTGGTGGTCATTGTATTTTGCTTCTTTTCTTGTTGTTGGCTATAAAATACAGTATTCACAACAGAATATTATTTGGGAAAAATCATTATTTTTGGTTTCAATATTGTCTACATGTTTACTGTATATTTCAACTTCTCTCTGTAGATGACTTTCATTCTTGTATGGAAATATACATAGAAGCCCATGAAAGACAGAAGAGCTTTTGAGCAACAGTACATGATGTATCCAAAATGTCATATTATATTAACGTATTTATAATGTGAGACGAATGTTTGCTTTAGAGATGTGTTTATGACATTTTGAATGTTGTGTATCATTTTGCTGGAGAGGCATTTTGTGTGAGCAATTGTGGGCTTTGTGTGTGTACAGTTTTGAAAAATAGACACTGTGGGCCAGATGTACATACATTTGCGAACGTAGCATTATCAGTGCCATGGACAAACCCCAGATAAGGAACGCTGTGAGCTGGTATTTATCAAACTTTCACTTCATCGGACAATCTGCACCTTTCTCCGCCCCCTACCGCAATTTACGAACGTCCACAACCAAACGGCATAGGCTACATACAAGCACAATTGAATGAAGTTAACTGATGATAACATTAAAAAGAATCAAACGTTTAGCGATCATGAAATAATACAATACATGATAAGATGGCAACAAGCAGGGATACAATGAAGATCAGTACTGTTCTACTCAAACTACTTGTGCACGTAGGCTATGGAAGATTGGTTAAATCTAGCAGGAAAGGTTAAGTGGATGACGTGAAAGTGAAAGTAAGGGCCCGTCCCATTTCTCCCCCCTTAAAACTTCCACTTGGTTTTGATTGCCCTCAACATTAAAGCCCCCTCGACAAGGGAAGTGGAGGTGAAGATATTTCCCTATGAATTGGGACACCACTATATGCAAATTAGCGTAGCGAACGTGCTCATTCAGGAACATGCCCATTCCAGCGGTCATTGTTGTGTGGGCTGTGCTGGTTTATCTACGTCTGGTTAATCAACAAAAATATTCGTGTTCATGTGAACGCCAGAACACACACCTTAAATATTGACAAAACTACCCAGATCAGATATATAACGTTATTTGATGGGCAGACTCTCTCAAAGCACGCAGCAGATATCATGAACATCGTCAGATAGCTTTGTGAGATATTTTCTAACATTAGTGTTCAAAACTCAACAGTCCATCAGATGTGCATCAAACTAACATATTCCAACATATTTCGAAATGTTAATATGCTTATTTGCGAAAATATATGAAAAATTTGTCCGGCTTGCTGAGCTCGCACGGTATCCTGGGTAATTTCATCTCCCACTTCATTTTAAGCCCGCATCGGTCCTGGCTATGTTTTAAGGGTTGATTTTAAGGGGAAAATAGCACTTCCCCTTGCTCCCTAAAGTAATGGGACACCCTAGCCCTACACGTGCACGCGCAAAAACGAGGGTTAGGGCAAAAATCTAGGGGTAGGGGAGGTATTGGGACGGGCCCTAAGACATTCGAAAGGCCAACAAAAGTTAAGGTTGCTTTTGATATAGTACCAAGACGCAAAACTGGTGCTCTAAATAGTGATTCTGTTGTCTTTGAAAGGTTCTCTTAATGACGCATTTAACCGCAATTTGGATTAACACCTGCTTTTACAAGGCGGAAATATTTAGGCGCATAATAGACGTGCCCTTTTACAGGCAGTTTTTGTGCATAGTGTGGAATACATAATTAGGCGCTCTTTACGCTTCCCCTCCCATCTCTTTATGCTAAACTCCCACTTTCTCCTTTATTCTCGAATCTCCCATGAAAGCATATGCATGACATGGCAAAGCGCAATTTGCCATTTTCAGCTCCCGCGACAGGCAGTCTGCATTTTTTTCTCAGTGTGGCCTGTTTGTACATACCTCGCCATGATTTTACACGCACGTTGTGAAACAAATACGCCTGAAGTGGGCGCAAAAGCATATATCTGGCCCAGAGTTTTGAAAATATGTAAACAGTTGTAAAAAAGCAGGGTGGAAGCAGTGAAATGTTGTGTAATTTTCTGACTGACAACCTTAAAACACTGTTCTGCTCTAGAACACAGTAATTCATGTACACTTGTACAGTATATCAGCTATGCTCACTCTCTGGTTCTATGTATCTTTCAAGCAGGAGACTTTGACTGGGGTAACCACAGTTTTCACAGCTTGTACTGCTGAGTATTTTTGTGTGTGACAAACATGTTGACATCTTCCAAAAATGCAAACTGAAAACTTATGGGCTATTTGTTGAGTCTATGGCTAACAACATCACAGCAGAAATTACAATTAATATCACAATAAATGCAACATCAAAAAAATGCACAATTTGCAAGTGCTTTTGACAATCTGCAAGAGCGACTTTGTGGGAAAACTGCAGTAATAGCTTTATGGTTTACACTGTGTGTGATTCAATGTGTGTGTGTGTGTTTGTGTGTGTTAGTGTGTATGAGGATGTGCATATGTGCATGAAAGCATTTAACACTCACCACTTCCACATCCTCAAAAACAAGATATATTTATATCAGTGTTATATCAATATATATATATATATTGTTCTCAGCAGACAAGTTTGTCAAAAACGTCTTACAATTACATCAATTAACATTATAACTTCTTTTGTCACAAAAAGAGCTAAGTCTGAACGTACCCTAATTTAACAGCTTCGGAGTCATTGGAATGGTTAAATTACTTTTTTGGGTTGAACGGTGGCCGTCTCACTTCCCCCTAGCGCTTGTGAGTGGAAAAACCACCCTTGCAACTTTGGGCCGGTGGGCTGACGCCCTCAGTGTCAGGAAGTAACAAGTGTAACAAATTGCTATACTGCATTTATAAACATACACGCCAGGCACCGGCTACAACAAAGTTGGGAGGGAGTTTCTCAGACGTTCGTCATGACAGAGCCAGTGAAGAAGCAGAAAGTGAGTAAACCCTTGTTGGAGGAACGGGGGAGAGGAAAACGACTTGAGGAGATTGAGAAGTGTCGTAAATATACTCTGAGGCTATAGGGGGATCTCTGCAGAGAAACAGAAAAGCGAGAAAACAGCGAATAAATTGCCAAAACTGCATAGTTTCTCTTTAAATGCTTTTTGAAGATTGCTAGAGCAGAAAGCGTTCATTCATGAAAAGCTAAATCTTTTCACCAATGAGGAATCACAGAAGAAAAGAGTCCTCAGTGTGAATCCTGACCTCTTAGTGTTGATGAAAGGCAGACAAAGCAGACGCTCATCCATGAGCTGGAGCATGGGAGAGGGACGTCGAGCTGGACCATGGAACTACAGTAAGACAGCAAGGTGCAGCAAGGCCAGAGTGAGGGATTTGAATTTACTGTAATCGGTGTAGCTACAGTACCTACTTCACCCCTTGAATAGCTAACTGCAAGTGAAAATCATGGAAATGGACAAAAGCCTGAGCTCATGCAACAGCAGAGAAGGTATTCACACAACCCAGATTTGCCATTGCGCTTGGCCTGTGGTGCTGCACCATATGGGGCTGCAGGTTACATTCCCACAAGGTGACGGAGGGCATAAAGGCTCTGTGCACTAGCACACTGACAAACTTTCTTTTTTGTCTAGAAGTCGGCATACCCATTTCCTGTTCTCTGTCATCGCTGTCAACCAACACCTGAAAATGAGTGCTTCAGTTGTACCAGCCCCTCCAGCCTCTCATGGCTATCTTCAACCCCAGCAAGTCACAAAGTCGGATAATCTGCCTGTTACTTCCATGGAAGTTAAGAGAACGCAGGCCGAGGTTCTGCAATGGAGAGAGTTTATAATCTAGTGAAGAGATGGCCTCACACTTTTCCCGAATATCAAAGCCGGTAAGATCAGATGTCCGCGTATCAAGGCTGTATCATGTGGGGCCCCAGGCTTATTATACTTCCTAAGTGTCATCTCAGAGGGCTAAAGCATCTTCATGAAGGCCTGTTAGGTTTCCCCTGTTAGGGGAAAATCTTTGAAAAAGTGTGGAGGAGGAATGCACACCCAAATATAGCACACTCTGATCTCTTGATATATTTATTAATGGCCGTCCTTCGGATGAGACGTTAAACCGAGGTCCTGACTCCCATGGCACTTATTGCAAAGAGTAGGGGATTCCCTGGTGTCCTGGCTAAATTTCCAACCTGGCTCATTCAATATGGGACCCCTAATCATCCCCCCACTGTAATTGGCTCATTCCCACCCAGGTTGGTGCTATTGGTGGTGTTAGTGAGGTACCCTTTCCATGTGAAGCGCTTTGAGTGTTGAGAAAAGTGCTATATAAATGTAACGTGTTGTTGTTGTTGTTTTGGTGCTGAGCCTAGAGATCAGAGTGTGCAGCTACTCTGTATTTAAAGCGAAAAGAAACCAGAGGCTATGTCTTGAACTTGATTGGTACCTTTGTCTGTTTGTGTAAACACAACCTATATTAATAGCACCTAGGGCGTAGGTTTGGTCTCAGCTTTGGTGGGGACACATCCACAACTCCTGCTGTCACGATACCAACATATTGTTTCAATACCAATAGCAAGTGAAGAATCTTGATTTCGATACTTTTGCAGTTTTTTTAAATTTGATTTGGTTTTGTGTGATTTGTGAGATCATTCACATCAGTGGCAATCATAGAATTTGATTGACCCTCCACACACACACACATAGAAAGTGATGGTTGTCATAGGTTTCTTTTTCATATTTTGGAATTCATATAAACTATACATTTATATTGATAATTATGTATAGTATTTTATGATCTGCATGATTACTAATAGCTAAACATATTTAGTAATTTGATTACATCATATTGATATTTAAATTATTAGGCAACACTTGTCTATATCATCACATTTGGTGTGTAAATCTAATTGAGTGTCTGTCACTTTAAGAAGAACGTGAATGCTGAAAAATAGTTTCGCAAGTGCAAGGATATGTGGATTCAATTCATCATGTTTCCTATGTCATTAGATAAAATAAACGTTCAAAAAACTAACAAGTCAAAGAAAATCTTTCTGGGATGAGATCATAGAAGAAATAAGTGTCTTAATTTCTATGAGTATGGAAATGCACCAGTTTATCTTTTATTTCTTTGCATTGTGCAGGCTACATATACATTAGCCTACATAAACATAATATAGGAACAGGAAAATGTCTCGGATCAATTGTTTATTGCGACTGCAAGATTGGTAGCCCAATTAACCTAACAGTCAGATATGGTGACCTGATTATAGCCTATGTGACTGTCCGTGCGGCACACCCTTATTCAACATGACTCCTAACTTTGGTTGAAAGATTACAGAAGCTAGGTTAGCTGTGACAATATCCTGGGTAATATCCTAACAGCTAATGCTATTTTACACAGTAAAATCCGCATTTGAAAGCCTGGTCACCAGTTGCCAGTTTATGGCTAATTATTTTGCCTAGACTGCAAACTTACCATTGTCGTTGACACATCCGCTCGCTTGACTGCCGGTGCAAAGTAACCTGTGCTTTGTCACTCTCTGTGCGTGTAGCCTAGGCCTACTGTAGCGTGCATGTCAGATAACCCTTCCCCCTCCCCCTCTATTTTTCAGCCAATCATATGACGACGTTTCTTGTACTGTTGTGCTGGCGGTCGGAATGATCAGCAGCACAAATAAGTTCGCTAAAATATTGGTGGGGACAATTTTGTCATCTTAAAATATTGATTAGGACTAGTCCTTAGCGTCCCACCCTAAATCTACGCCCATGAATAGCACATTATCTGTTTCTGTACGGCCACCACCCTGTAACAAATTTAGCGTAGGCTACTTGTTTTTGTGACAACTTGAGAATAAGCCTAAAATGTAGGCCTATAGGCCTACTAAAGCAAGAATACTTTGTGCTTTGGCTATGTTCTAAAGGAACAGGCTCTACTGTTTCAAAGTTATTAAACAACAAGCATGCTGCATAAAGAGCACGCTTAAAATGTCTGTTATAAACAACGAACGAATGAGTGAGACAGTTCAAACATGGCCAGGCCCAGGCAGACTAGCATTAAAAGCTTTTTCCAGAGGCCAGATGCGATGGAAGATTGTAAATCGTTAACGCCTGAAGTCTCAGATCAGCTGGCCAGCTCCACCACCACCAGAGAAAAAGCCGAAGCCGAAATTTTGGGGGTATCAGTCGGAATCAGTGACGTTGGAAGTGGGGGTGCGGCTGCACGAAGACACTTGTCATTTTCCGCTTAGACAGACCCATGGTTACACTGGACATGCAACTGTGTTCTGTTCCCAGAGCATGCTTTCTCTGTCTATGATCTGCAGGGTTAGGGCCTCCTCGACGAGGAGATTGCTGGTCCATGGATAATTTGCGGCACAATTGAATGGTATCATGGAACCGCGGACCGAAAGAAAAAGAAACTAAACATTTTCTAGAATAGAAAATATTTCTTAATTTAGTGTTATCAAATAAAGAGGCATAGCATTAGAGAGTAGTGGTGTGAACACATTCAATGTGTGTGCGCATCTGTGCAAGTGAAACTGTTGAACCACTGGGTAGCAGCAACAAACAATGTATTTAAAACAACGAACACAGCGGATTTTTGCTGTCAATGAAAACAGCATAGAGACTGGCTAGATCTTTAAGTTGACACTAGTCAAGCATGTTTAAGTTAGGCTAATGCACATGTTGCATTCTATACGGCCTGATTATGTCATTCTTTAAGCTACATAGCCATAGCCTGTCTCCAGTTCTCCTCAACTTGACTAATTAAGAAGCGATAATAGGATATTTTACCGGCATATCATCAAAATGTCCGGAAAACTAAACCTCTGCCGGCCACTTTAACCGTCACCAATTTTTTCAAGCGGAAACACTGCTCCCAGGGTACTGGGAGCTCCAGAATGACCACCTGTCTTGTTGTTATTGACAGGAGGACCATATCTGGTCTCAGTGTGGTCATTGTGATGGACCCTGGGAACCTGAGCTGTCTCTCTAGGTCAACCAAAATAAGTCGGTAAATTATATTGTACAGCCCATTGCCTGGTCCCAACGCGTCCAAGCTCCCTCCTGTCTCATCCCCACTGGTCTGGTGGCCCAATCTTCCTCCATATCTGCCCTCACCTTATGCTGGACCAACTGCCATCAGCCTCTCCACCCAGCATGCTGTGCCGAAGTCGTCTGGGCATTTTTTCCTTCCTCTCCGTTCCCACGACAATCCCAGAGTGAGCTACCTTGGGATCCCTGGACTCTCTGTACTGCAGTACCTCCCTAGCATGTGTGATCATGAACTCCTCCTTCACACTGCTGAACAGGAGTATGAGTTTGTTCTTGCGTCCATACAGTGCAATGCTGCTTAGACTCCAGGGGAGCCCCAGCTACCTGCGGAGGTACTGGCTAATCTTCCGCTCAAGGCCCTCAGTTGTAGACATCAGCACATCATACACTAAGAGACCACAAGATTTGCGGAAGGATTCTGTGCTGGTAAATTCAGGACTTGCCTGGCAAACCAGACTTACAATTAGATGAACACTATCAACTAATATTAAAACACAAGCTAACTAAACCGAAACCGAAGGCACATAAACAGAGACCAAATGAAACACAAAAATAGACAGATAAATCAAAGTGAGTGCAGGGCAGAGAGGAGGCAGAGGTAGAAATGTATAATTAAATTCAAATTATATTTAAAAATTCAACAGCCAAAACCAGAGAGAGAGAGATAAAGAGGCTGACCGAGATTAGGGCCTTTAAAAAGAGGGTAGGAAAACAGCAGATTTTTTTCATTAAAATCAGTGAATAATCCTGATAAATAATCGTCATCTCAATATTGATCAAAATAATTGTCATAATAATTGTGGCCATAATCGTGCAGCTCTATGCTGAAGATGTGATCTTGCCACGATTTCCCCATCACTGTATTGTACCTGAAGAAGGGGAAAGGCTAAATTCAACATTTCTTAGAAATTCACTTCAGGGTTTAGTATGGTTGTTGTTGTGATCTGAGTCATGTTTCAATATTAGTAAAAGAGGCAGGTATGGCCAGGCAATTGAAATGGCAACACTTTCATTACTTTTTTATCAAACTCTAGATCATCGTAAACAAGACACGTGTAGCCTACAGTAAACTACCATTAGCAGTTCGTTATGAGATATGAAAGTAAGAGGAATCAGTCGGCGGAGCAGAAAAGGACCGTTAGAAAAAGAAAAAATGTTTTACTGGTTCATCCCGAAAACATATCTTTCAAAAATACCAAACCTGAGCTATTTCAGCAGTCTGCCGCACATGATGAGGAGAGTAGCATGGAGACTGAAGCATCAGAATGTGAGTAGAACAGGCCGTGTGTCATGCTTTAGGACAGGACTATTCAACTTCTGCATCAAGTTAGGAGCCAGATAGGAAAAATACTAGGTCTTTGTAGGCCACTCAAAGTATGATATGGCTAAAATGACTCCTATCAGGTAAATGTAGATAGATAGATACTTTATTGATCCCCATGGGAAATTCAAGAGTTCAATGTCTTCTCGTAAATGGAGAATGAGTGTGCGCTGAAAACTTTCAACGCCCACTGATTGAAGATTATTACGACCAATACAGTGGTTGATAATAAAAAGGCAGAGGCAGATTGACCTCCACTTTAGCGTCACTGCCAGCATGTTTTAAATCCCCCTTGCATTTGTGTTAAAGCACAGATCTTATCAGCTTCATTTCAGTCACAAATTCATTGAGGGAATAAAGTCAAGATGAAAAGTTAGTGTGAGAAAACTGTGGTGTGAGGGCATGAGATGTGTCAGTCGTGTTTATTATAGCATACACATGGCAGCCAGATTTGAGGGCAGATTGTGGGCAACAGAAAAATGTAAGCAGGCCGGATCTGGCCCACGGGCCGCTAGTTAAATAGGCCTGCTGTAGGAAATGTGAAATACCTAAAACTAACTACACTCTTAAAACGAATGTGTTGAAAACAACACAACTTGTTGTTTTTAACACATCACTGTGTCCATATAGGGACAACAGTTTGTGTTGTTTCCTTTTTTATTTTGTTATACAAATGTTGAAATAACACAACTTCTATTGTTGTTTAACACATCTCTGTGTTCAGATAGGGACAACACATTCGTTTTAAGAGTGTAAAGATGTTTCTGTTAACCCCAAACTGGGATTTTAATCTTAGAATCCTGCTGCTGGTTTTACCATGTTTAAGAAGTTGACACGAAATGTATCTAATGTGCTGTGGGAATTTTAAATGAAAACTGGTGTATTGAAAATGTAAGTGTGCTTCACTGACATGTTAAGTCCTGGAGGAAAATAAAAGCTTCTCCTGAGAAGCATGTAAATGTTAAAAATGATAATGACTACACTCTTAAAACGAATGTGTTGAAAATAACACAACTTGCGTTGTTTTTTAACACATCTCTGTGTCCAGATAGGGACAACACATTCGTTTTAAGAGTGTAAATCAGCCTCTCTTTTCTTTTCATTTGTTGTCTAGATTTGATGTTGGTATAGTTACCATAAACAGACAGCTGTCTTTACTCAATGCCATTTACAGTAACTCGAAACGAGGAAAGGGCTTTTGACCTCACAGGTGTAAACCTATGGTTAGTAAATAAGTTGCCAGAATTATAGTACATGTATTTGCATTCAATGTGAGAGTGCACAAGTGCACAGAATATCTACATACCTGTACACTGTGAACACTCTTTGACCTGAATACATGCACCATCAAGAAAACGTTTGTAAGAAGGCAGCATGCAAGTGTATTATCTATTTATAGCTTGACCACAAGTAGCAGTCACATATTGGCATGATGCACAAGCACATTTGAGACTATTTGCCATGCTTTGCTGCAGAAGTTATCCATTGCATCCAGAATTATCTCTTGTAATGAGATATCTCTAATATAGCAAGGAACACCCAATAGAGTAATTATATTTAAACAGGGAACACAAAATAATAATAATAATACATAAAAAAAACAAGTTTCTGTCTTTCTTATATGCTTAGGGTTCTTCTTCCTCTAATAAGGTCACCAGAGAAGTCTGAAGGCGTCCTTTGACATCATTTGACATCAGGTTTAGATTGTGGAGATAAGATTTGTTTCATCTTGCCTGCAGGCACGCATCGGGGTGTTAGAGAGAGGCGGGGAGACTACCCTCCGCACAAAAACAGGATCTGAGAACAATTCTGCCACAGAAGCTGGTGTGAGAGTCACTAAAAGGACCAAGGACAACACACACATACACTCTCTCTCACACACACACACAGTATACAGACACTCACTTATTCACACCACAGGATTCCATTCACCTCCAGGACAAAGGACAAAGTCAGGACAATGGACTTTAATGACTCAGAAATATACTTGAGCAGTAAGTGCAACATTTAATGTCAGATTTTTTCTGTGTGATTTTTAATGTGAATATGAATGTAATATGAATGCAAAACATTCAACTAATCCATGTGCATTCAACTTTAGACAGAAAGACAAGGAATGTATATTAACTAGGCTTCATGTCTGACATCAAAAGGGGTAGCGTAAAAATGTGGCGGTCATCTTTATCAGCTGGTGTGAAATTGTTTGCCTTAAAAAAATCGTATAAATGTTCATCATTAGACAGCCACTTGGCCATACTCAGATGTGGCAGTGTGTTAGCATGACCCTGTCGTAGTATCTAGTGCTCTTTTATGTGACCTCTCTCTCATTCACTCTCTCTCTCTCTCTCATTCACTCTCTCTCTCTCTCTCTGTCACATTCCCTCCTGTTCATATAGACACACATTTAGAGCCACAGTATTTCATTGATGACTTGGTTACCTTATGACTGGTGAAGCAATATTTGCCTCTGCACTGGTGTCTTGTTGAAAATGTTCAGAAACAGCCTGTAGTCTCCACTTTCAACAGCAGAGGGCAGAATTAGTTTACACAATTTGAGGTTAGCTTTTTTTAACCTCCATGTCACATTCACTTCTGACTGTGTTTGACCCTCCCACAGTCTATCTCTCTCTCTCTCTCTCTCTCTTCTCTCTTTGTACAAGACCTTGTCAGCATTAGACAGGCCACTTTCAGTATTGCTGTGGCTGTTTTAGTTGAGCTGCCCCCTAACCTTTGCACATGTTGTTTACACTATTACATTGTCACAAAGTGAGATTATATTACTGAAGAAGGGTTAGAGAAGAGGAGACTTATGATGGCTTGTGTGTGTGTGTGTGTGTGTGTATGTGTGTGTCTGCATGTTTGTGTATATTCTTAAAACAGATGATACTACTGAAAACACAAGCACCCTGGACTACAGTGGCTACTACGCTGAATTGGAAACAGAAACAGACTCTGGACCATGCCCAACTAATAGCTTGAAAGACTTCAGCCAAGTCTTCTTGCCCACGCTCTACAGCCTTGTTTTCGTGGTGGGGTTGCTGGGCAACGGACTGGTGGTGTGCGTCCTGCTGTGGTTCCGCCGTAAGTGCAACCTGACGGACATCTGCCTGCTGAACCTGGCGCTGTCCGACCTGCTGTTCGTCTTCTCACTGCCGTTCTGGGCCCGCTACGCCGCCCTCGGCCACTGGCCCTGGGACGGCACCGTGTGCCGCCTGGTCACCTTCCTCTATACGCTGGGTTTCTATGCCAGCACTGGCTTTATGGTCGTCATGACGCTGGACCGCTACCTGCTGATCGTCCACTCTCCGTCCATCACTGTGTGGCGCACGCTGCGTGTCGGCATGGTCCTGATCGGAGCGGTGTGGGCCTTGAGCCTGGTGGCCTCCCTGCCAAATGTCATCTTTGTGGACGTTAACGGGACCGGGGAAGCACACACATGCGCCTTGGAGATGTCCGCGGGCTCCGCGTGGCGGTCTTTTGAGTTCCTAGAGATGAACGTCTTAGGTTTGGTCGTGCCACTCTCCATCATGGTGTTCTGCTACGCGAGGATCATCCCCACCCTCATCAACTTGAAGACGCATCGGAAGCACAAGGCCATCAAGCTCATCTTGGCCATCCTCATCACCTTCTTCCTCTTCTGGACCCCTTACCACGTGGTCATCTTCCTGCACATGTTGAAGCAGCATGGCTACTTCCTGGACTGCCACCAGATGCACCGCCTCGATTTGGCCATGAAGTGGACGGAGACTATTGCCTACACCCACTGCTGTCTCAACCCCATCATTTACGCCTTCGCCGGGGAGAAGTTCTGCCGGCTGGTGGTCAAGATGCTTAGCCAGTGGCTGCCTCTGTCCTCCATTTCTAGAGAGTTCTCTGAACGCCGAAGCTCTGTCTACTCACGGTCATCAGAGATTACCAGCACCAAACTGATATGAACCACCCTGGTACACCCACTCAGGGTTTTAAAAAAGAAACTGCCTTTGTGTACCATGTCTAGCAGCCCTTTGATGAGTAAAACTAAAAGTTCAAATAGATTAGTAGACTTCCAGTAACTAAAGTTTCACTTAGCATGTATGATACAGTGATGAATTTATTGTATCCTAGAGTTGTGTGGCAAGTTTTCACAATGACTAACAACAAATCATTCGCAAACAACAGTCATGATGACTCAAACAGCAGCTATCTAGGACCACAGAATCAGAATTCCATGCAGCATGTAAGAGAGGCCTTTCTCCTGGATCAAATAAACCCACTGAGCAGTCTGACTGGGAGATCTCATCATGCCTCATCAATAATAACTTTCTAATGCTGGTAATGTGTTTGACACATATTCCCTCCTGACTTTTAAATTGGTTACACTTCAAGATAGCTTGAGACATAGAGTCCATGTTAATGCCACTGCTTTGTAGAACCAGTAGTGACTAGGTCAAAATCTTTGCCAATGATGCATTGTGCGGCATGCTTTAGCAGGAACCTCTACATTACTCATTCATATGTTCCCATGCGAGTCCTATGTTCAGATTTGACCTGAACATAATAGGAAAGGTCATTTGTGTTAATGTGTGGACACATAGAAGCTGGGGATCACAGGACCCCTACTCCACAGCTGAGGCCAGAGCAGTTCATGTCACTATTTGCATGAGCCACGACTAAAATACTTGCGATAATATCAAACATATTGTCGTAATGCCAAGACTAGAAAAAGACTGACTCGAACTGACTTAAAACCGCTAAGATTGGCACCTTACATTAAACAATCTAGTTGACGAGAGTGAGCCGCAATTCCAGTAAAACTCCCATGATTTCATTCCGACTTTGGAAATTTAGTCGTCGACTGTGAAATCGCTTGATTGTATGGTGTAAGGCCAGTCAGTATAAGTTTCTTTATTGGTACTTAGAAAATGCACTTCTCAGTACCCTAATGAGGAACTAAGAAGAGACAGCATTCCATATTATACACATACGTATGGACACACAGTATAAAATCGTGGAAATGTATCAGTTGTCACTGCCAGTCAGTTGCTGTATAGACCCTGAGCTTGGTTAGGCATGCTTGGACCTGGAGACTTGGTTTGGAGACTGAGCCTGTTGTTGGACACTTGGTGTCGCATCCCACCATCTTTTTCCAATTGAAAAACTAAGAGAATCACATTTGAAGTTACAGGTTACAGGCAGGTACAGGAAGGATTTGCCCACTTGATTTAACATTTTTGTAACTTGTCTTAACAATGAAACTAAAAAGAAAAATCAATATTTTTTATATTTTTATCAATATCGGCCTGCATCTCAAAATTAGAATATGCAACTTGTGACTCATTTTGTCAGATTGGGTCACATTATGTAATATAATTGACATATGTAAGTCGCTTTGGACAGAAGTGTCCTAAATTAATACATGTAAATAGACCTCAAATGCTGTGTTTGAAATGCTATTTGATTTTCACCCCTTTAGAAGAATCAGAAATAGTTGCGGTGGCTCTAAAACTGAATGTGATTCTATACCCTGCTAGGGGGGTTTGTCTGGGACCAATCCAGCCGCAGTCAGGTGCCAATCTGGCATTCTTTAGTCATCTGGTAACTGGACATGTTTATTATAGAGATGATCAGAGATGAACAAAATCAGAAGCTCATGAAAGGAATTTTTCCCCTGTTGCCTATTTGATGATGCCTGTATGATCTTATTTTATTGTATATGTTTGTGTGTATTTTGCCTTTATTATGACAGGCCAGTGCCACAGCGCCCCCATGATAAGTGCATGAGTGTTGGGGACTGCCCTGGTGCACTGAGTGCATTAAGTGTGGGTTGTATTACATCTGCACATTTGTGTTTTAACAGACTGATATGTGATATGCACAACAAGGCAACGGGTGAAATGATGTAAATACATAGTGATGAGATAGAATAAAGCCAAAGCAACTATTCACCCACATGTTCCCAACCTATTTTCAAGTCATTGTAAATATTAGTTCCAATAACAGAGTGTTTCTATATTAAACACATCAATGTATTGTTTTATATATTTTCAATAAATAAAAACCATGTGTGACATTAAGTGATGATCAGTGTGAGTGCTGCTGAGCGCTTCAGATGAGAAATGAGCTGATTGGCTGTTTGGGGAAGTGAGCTATTAGAAAGCTGTTCGGGGAAGTGAGGGGTCGGCTGGAGGTGAAATGCACATCCGTGTCTTTCTAGGAAGAGGGACTGTGTGTGTGTGTGTGTGTGTTTGAACCACAGAGCAGCCTAGCTACAGCTGCAGAGCTCTCAGTCCCTCCTCTCTACCCCTGTGGTATCATCTGTCCATCTGTCTCACACACACATACATGCGCGCGCGCACACACACACACACATACACAACCACAAACAAATACACACACATACCCCACGATATGACTTTAGCCTACATAGCCTAGCCTATTTGTTACCGTTCATCGTGGCATTTGCTGAAACAAATAGTTCGCAACAACACACGCTGAACTTGAATCAAATATTCTTTAGAACACAGCGGATCAACCGTCTGCTTTCACTTTTGAATGAAGTTCCAGTCCTTGCGTAGTGATATGAAATACCTGAATTAGAAGCACAAACTCCGTTGCCCTTGACAGCGGTCATCATTTTTTTCAGAGATCCTTTCTTCGGAAATAATGACCGCTAGCTACAACTTTGGGAAATCCCATTCAAGTCAATAGAGAGTTCTACTTACCTTGTGAAGAGCCGTGTAATAAAAGGTTCTAATCATCTAGAAATGTGACAAACATGCTTTGACAAAGACCCATGGTTATCTTGCCCCCACGTACAGTATGGAGGATGGTAAGATAGGCAGAAAATTCCATAAGAACCACTGTTGGAGAGTTACAGACAAAGGTATTATCTTGGGGTCACCAAGTCCTCAAAAGGTTTCCTCACTGCTAATAGATTATTTAGAGAGGCATGCCAGGTAAAAAGCCTGTCCAGTCTTAATTACCAATGTAGCAGCAGGAGTTACTGAATGGTAGAGTGACTTTGTCTGGAAGTGTGGTCTATTGTCAGATGAAATGAAAATTGTGCTCTTTGGCTAGACACACTTTAGGTGTGTTTGACGCACATAGAAGAATGGCTATACTGAAAAGAACCCCATGCCTAATGAGAATTATGGTGGAGGGGCTGTGCTATTGTGGGGCTTTTTTATTCCCAAAGGCATTGGCAACCTAATTAAGGTGCATGGTATCATGAACACCAAGAGAAACCTGAACATCTGAACAAGGACATCTGTCAATCTCTGCCAAGACACTAAAAGTTGGGCATGATTGGATCATTCATCAGGTCAATGAACCAAAACAAATGTCCAGATCAAAACAAATATGGTTTGCTGAACACAAAATCAAGCTTTGGCCATTGCCATCTCAGTCCCCTGATCTAAAATCCATAGAAAAACCGTGGGGTGAGTCAAAGAGGAGAATGCACAAGTGTGTTCGTAAAGACGAACGGTCTTAAATCCCCGGCATTTTATTCTCCAATTTTATGGGGTGTCATAGGAGAATATTACAAGCTATTTTATTGGCAAAGGGAGGCTTAAGAAGGTATTACAAACAGGGGTGCCAATAATTTTGAGTGATGTGTATTTATTTATGTAACCCCTTTTTCTCCCCTATGTCTCAACATATACTGGAGTCACATTCATAAACAGACTAAACATAAAACAGGATCCTAGGTTCTCCATTTGCTGAATTTACCGTCTACCAGTTAGGGAATAGTAACACTAGTAGAAAAGGTAAGTATTATACCTGAGTAGTAGCAAAGTAATCTGTTAGTGTCAATAGAATAATTAACTGTTGCGGTGCCTCCACTGAAGAATTACTTTACCAGTGCCCTGGTATAAATGTGTAAATCCTCAGAAATGTAAAGTGATTAACGTTACTTCCACCTGTATGGGTTATCCTAAATGAGATACTATGCGACCATGTAAGGAGACTTGAAACATTAAACATTTATTGTACCCTTTATCTTTTAACTTTTTGTATTCAGTTTAATATGAAATAAGAAAATAAAGAAACACAAAATATATTATTTCAATATGGCCAGAAGTTTAAACCCTTTTTAAAAGTTTAATCACTAACTTTCAATTAAATTTTAATTTATTATATTGTAGACTTTCCTACAGCACACTTCTAAATAGTAAGCTTAATGTATGGTAAGTCAATTCAATATTAATTCACCCTCTATGCAATGCCACAGTTAGTTTACATTAATTAAACTTTTACCCTGAACAAAGGCTACATGAAATACACCATAATACTGTCACGGACAATTCGTGTTACCCAATATGTGTCTTTGTTACACAACAAGTGACCATATGAAAGTTCAAGTAGGTCTATTAGTTAAAATGGTACCATATGAAACTAAACCAAGCGCTTGGATTTGAAACTAACGTTGGGGCCCAGTCGTCACGTTGGTGCACATAATGTATAATCCAAGGAATGTCAGTAATCCATGTTAGTAAAGAAACAATTAACGCAGGCTGTTTTTACACAGTCCCATGTCGCTATCTTTCCTTGGCTTCACTTTGGTACTCACGCAACCTCGAACTGCTGCAAAATGGCGTGACCTCACACGCTGGCCAGTAGAACGATGTCCCGGCAAGCGTTTGGTATAGCTGGTTGAGCAGGCTACCTCAGCTTCACTTGTCCTCCGTCCGTTGCTTCCCTCACACACACACACACGGGAACGGTAGTCTCTGGCGAACCACAGTCCAGGCACACAGCAAGTCAGCTACTTAACTAGAAGCTAGCCCCAGCTTCAAGTTAGCCTCAGAACTCAGTGGTAATGGAGACCACGCTGTTGCCGTTAGTCGAAGAGAAACAGTCTTAACTTCGATATAAAACCGAACTTGTTGGACTACAATGCATAAACAGCAAACTTGCTTTTATAGTTATTAACTGTATACAATATTTGGGCCGAACATCACAGTTTCAAGTCCCCAAACATTAGTTCTCCTACCGAGTAGAAACGTGGCTGCTGCTTCACTTCCTCTAGGGGGAAATCAGAGCTTCCTCCCTCCAGCGGAAACTATTATTTTTACCTAAAAAGATAATCTAATGTCCTATTGATCTATAGCCAACCACCATGAACAACATTTATTAGAGATTGGTTTAATCATAGAAAGAAAATACATATAGTGCAATTAACTGCTAGAAAACTAAATTAGGGGATTCTGGGAAATTGAGTCCCACAGCTTAAATGTAAAGAAATAGGGAAATAGTGAAATGGGTCCAGTAACACATATTTCTAAAGGGTCCTACATTTATTTATTTATTTATGAGATTCTCCTTTTTCTCAAAATACAGGTTTTCTCAGTTGCTTTGGTGCTTTTCTCAGATCAGAATTAAAATTCTCATAACTATTAGTTCAAGCTCCACAACATTTAGTCATTTGTGCACATCATAGTAGCTATTTCTCCTTCCTCTGAACAAATTGCAAATGCTTTTGAACATGTATCAGTTTCTTTCTCATGTCAGTCAAAATGAACTATACTTACGGATGCTGAATAGTCATTCCCAATAAAACTAATAGTCTTCATTTCATTGTTTGAGTCATTACATAAAAAAATGGTGAACTAGTTATCAAATTCTGTCACAATGCTGTAGAATTGCAAAGAGCATATACAGTAAAACTGTAAAACGTACATAATCAGTGTCTTGTACTCACTTACTCCC